>NW_027511080.1:0-300000 GCF_048772815.1 Callospermophilus lateralis
GTCTCACTTGTTTAGACTTACCAAGGACAGAGTCCGTCTTTCTTGGTAAATACTGATGTGAGTATGGCCAAATGCCAGGAGAGCTCTGAAGAGCGGCCTTTCCTAAGAACGCAGGTAGTGGCTCACTGCTGGGCCCTGACAACTTCACAGAGTTGGCCAAGTAGACCAGATCTTAGACAGGACAGGCCATTTCAGGGGAACAAAAAATGGCCCACCAGTCAGAGGACTCTCTGGATAGTCACATACCTACTTGGGGGAAAGAGGTATCTTTGTGGGTATGGGTGTGAGTTTGTGGTTTTGTCTCATGTTCTAAGAATACGTAGGAAAGGCAGTTTGTTTGGTTTGGAATGGACTGTGTCTAGTAAGTCCTTTGACAAGGCGAGTGTTTCTATGTCTGTGTATCCCACTGTGTCTGTGGTTGTAGATATTAGAAAAGAGAATGCATCAATGGATGTGTTATGTCTAGTAGAAAGCTTCTCAGCATTCATCCTCCCTAATTTATGAATTGACTGTGGCTTGCCTTATAGATGTACAACACCTACAATCTTCCTAAGTTCCTGTATTCTTCCTGATTTTGGCCTCTCTCTAGAATAGGCTCATGATTTCGTTTCCAAGTTATGTACCACCTCCAAGCTCTGTGACATGGCTATGTACTGGATAGCTGAAGGGAATGGGAGCATATCAGTTTTGGGCGGCCTGCTCAACAGCGCCCTCTAGCAGAAAGGCTCTCCAGTCCAAATATTTACCTGGAGAAACACAAGCCCGAACAAGGCTAGCCCAATCTGAAGGAGTCATACAAAATCTAGCAAGTCCCTCCACCTGAGTAAGGGTGAAAGCGGCATCCACGCCATAAGTGCGGAAAGATTCCGCCAAGGTTTTAATTTTCTTAAAGTCTAAAGGCTCATGATATCTTCCCCTGTTATTGTCCTGAAATACAGGGTATGCAAGTCCCATATCTGTATTAACTGTCCTCCAAACTTGCGCATGAAAATATCTCCCGGAATTTTGGCTCCCCCCCACATACGGGGGTGGGGCAACCGGCACCATATCTTCTTTGAGATATTCTACCTCCTCCTCCTCAGAGTGTTGTTGACCGATATTGGATCCCGTCCCCTTTTTACAGTAGGCCTGCGTGCCCTGTATCCCTTTTTTTCTTTTTCTTCACTTTTATCTTTCGTAGTTGTTGTAACAATATATCAAGGTCCTCAGAACTCTCTGAGCCGCTTGTGTTCTCAGGCGTTTTTAATTCAGCCAAGTCTGGGTAGAGCCTTCTCCTATTTTTAGTTTCAGGCTCTTTTGCCTTCTCACTACTCTTACTCCCAATGTTCTCTGCCACTTCACTATGTGATCCTTCAGACTTTTCCTCATGTAGTTGCTCAAAAACTTCTTGTCCTTTAGTAAGTGCTTCCTGACATCTGGGAGGCAACTACGGATCATCTTCCAAAGGGGTATCACCCCACCCTCTAATATGCCCTGCTCAGAAGCAAAGTCAAGATCTGTGCCTAACTTATCCCAGCTAGGTATAGTAAGGCTGCCCGAGAACGCAAACCACGGTGCAGCAATATCTGTCTTCCGTAAAAATCTCTGTAAAGTACTACGTTTCACTTCTAGGCCCTTGCAACGTAACAGGTTATCTAGGGCCAGGAGAAGCGGACTTGAAGATACGGCACTCATGACACAACAAAAGACACACAAAAAACAAAAGTGAAAGTAAGAGCGAAAGTACACAGTGCAGCTGCAATAAGATGTAATGCTCTCTCTGGCTTTACAGAGGAGCTGCCGCTTTGATAGCGGGTCCCACTTACCTGGGACTAATCCCCGCTTTGACCGCGGGTCCCACTTACCTGGGACTAACCTCCGCTTTGACCGCGGGTCCCACTTACCTGGGACTAACCGGTGCACCACCCCTGACTGCTGAAAGTTCTGGTTCCCGGGTTTTCAGCACCACTTGTCGCGACCCCTTGCCCGCAAGGAAGACGCAACTCAGCAATCTTCTTTCAGCAGTTTATTCAGGCCCTTGATATTTCTTCTTCTTCCTTGTTGGATGCCCCTTCCAGCCTTAATAAAGCATCCCAAGCCCCAATGCAAAGCTTCCACGTGGAACTTTCTCACAGGGTGCTGAAAAACCATGCACCAACTCTCCCAAACAAGGAGTTGTTTGTTACAGACCACAGTGGAGCCAGCACCATCCTGCAATGGCGACCATAATCTGCAGAAGCGGCTCACCACACACAAACATGGAACTCTGCTGGCCTAAAGTCTTCTTAAGAAACTCCCTCTGAGGTTGGGCACATGTAATATATGTTGTTCTCAGGAGCTTTAGCTTCCATTGTAGTGAGACCATCAAAGCTGGGTCTGCATCTATGGGACCTGGAGGACATGGTTACTTATTTTAAAATGAACATGAGGAAGCATTGCTAAATCCTCTCTTTGTAGGTAAACTGTGGCCACTGGGGGCTAAGTGTCTCCCCATGTGCACTGTGAACCCATTTGTTCATACTCCATCTTTCATGGTGTTTCTTGCTGCTGCACTGGGAGTTTGGTATTTGCTTCACGAATCAAGGAGTTCAACTGGGACACAGTGCTGGAGGGAGTTCTGTCATGTTTGGTGGGTCAGGGTCTGCAGGAAAATGCACCAACCAGGCTTCTATCCCACAAGCTTGCCTCTTTGAGCATAGTAACCTGATTCTGAACATTGCCCTGAAACTCCTCAATATCACAAGATGCCTTTACATAGAAGGGTCTGCTGGCTGCACCATATCAGTCTTAATCCATTTGGAAGCCAATGGCATATCCACATGGCCACACCACAAATTTTTTATCACACACCTGCCCACAATTTCTCTAGGCCCACTACTCAGCAGCCTCCAACTTACTAGCATGTCTTTTCTATATTATTTTCATGAAACCCAGTCAATCAAGGCACCTTGAGGTATACTTATGATCAGAAACAGGACATCCAAAGGTTCTCCAGTGCCACCTGCTCATGGGAATTTTAAGCATTTCATGGTATTTATCTAACCATTTTTCAAGGATGAAGTTGGAGGCACTGTGGGTTTCAATTCATTTAGGAAGCATTAAATGGTGAGAAAGCTCATTTCAATGAAAGTTCTGGAGAACTCTCACAGGCAAGGCTTCCCAAAGAGTAGCCAAAAGTTCACATGAAGCCAGGCCCATTGAGGTCTACAATGTGAGGTCCTTGTTTGTTTTGACTCTCAACTATGGTTGCCAAGTCTTTCAGAATAAAATAATGTGATATCCTGGCTGAGATTTCCAGTGCTCTGTGGAAAGCAACCCTGGGCCAAGACTCATTTTCCAAGGGCGACTCTCATGCGAGGCCTCCTAAAATCCCAACACAATTCATTGCAATACTTCTCTGAGGTCAGTTCCAGAAATCAATCTCTAAGTGGAATCACACCAGAGTTGAAGCCCAGGTGTAACCAATCATCTCTTCCAACCGCCACACAAGTGATCACATTTAAAACCAAAACACTCCCACCTAGCCATCATCTTCTTCCATAAAGACACTCATAATAACCTCTGGCTGGAGGTTTACTTGAGAGGCACAGCCCAAGACAGTGTCCAAAAGAAGCTCCCTTACCCCTCATTTGCCTAAAGGCCCGGACTTCCTTCCTGTGAACCAGGAGTGATTAAATATGCCTGCTGTTAATACTGCTTCACTTCTCCAATTTGTGGCCTACTGACTGTGGAATTTAGATTCTTTATGTGAATTGGAGTTATGAGAAAACCCAAGCACCAATGGGCTACACTCTACAGAGCTTTGAAGAACTCATTAGACCCAAGGAATCCCTATTCTCACTTGACGGAGGAAGGAACATTACAGAGGAAGGTGAGAGACTTCATGCACAATGACTGCTCTTTTGGCCATTTTCGTTTTGGATGCACACATGGGATCTTTCTTTAGACCCAACAGGTGCTGAGAATCTAAGCCACAGCCTCACACAGAACCAAGAGGCTGATTCAGACTCATCCCATTCCAAAGCAATTAAGCAAAGAGCCCAAGGTGATGCCCATTCATTTCCATCTGAAAACTGTTTTCTTCAGGCTTCACAAAGGGGCGACCTGAGGCAAAGACCTTCCTGACATTCAGGGCAACAGACAAATAAGTAAGCAAAAGACCCAAAGCAGGGTTTCTCCACTGAGACTCTCCTAGTCACACTGATATCTGATTGTGGTCCAATCAGGTCTCAGGGAGCATTATCAGTGCTGTATTGAGCAAGGTAGCTTCGGGGAAGCAATCAGGCTCAGGAACCCCCGCAAACAGTAGCTCTGCTCTTAACATAACTACCTTGGCTATTATCTCCAAGGTACTAATCCCATTGCCTCCATCTTCTAGTAGTATTCATGATGCCACTCATTTCAAGGCCTCTCCTTACTGTTCCCCTAATCTTGGTTTCCCCCCAAC
Source organism: Callospermophilus lateralis (assembly GCF_048772815.1). Classification (NCBI taxonomy): domain Eukaryota; kingdom Metazoa; phylum Chordata; class Mammalia; order Rodentia; family Sciuridae; genus Callospermophilus; species Callospermophilus lateralis. Next base: position 4,427 of record NW_027511080.1, read on the forward strand.
ATTTACGCCTTGTCAGGATCATTCTTGGGAGAAACATCAAGTTGCTAAAGGTTTCTCCCTTTCCCCCTCTCTTAAGAGGTATGTTTATAACTTTAACAATAGTGCCAGCTCCTCTACAGGAGTAGGTTGGTCCTTTTTTCAATGGCTGATTTCCAATGAAAAGGGGGCTTCAGCCAATATTTCTGCATTGGCTCAGTTGGTAGGAGCCAAAAGTTGGCTGACTAATGTTTCTGGTACTGTTAGGGAAAGTGAACGAGGTAATAGACTTACATCTGTTTCATTCAACTCTCTGTTGTATAATGCCACAATGCCTCCTGCAATGGTCTGTGTCCAATCCCCCTTCTTATTCCTTTTGGGTAAGGCCACCTTGTCGGGGATGCTGGATTGTTCTCATACTACCAGTCTCTTATCTGAGTGTTGGAATGGTTCCTGGACTGTAGCAGTGGTTATGAAAATTCCAACTTTTGTCCCAATCCCGGTCACTGCAGATCCTGATAAATTCCCTATTGTTGAGCTACTTAGAGTCCGCAGAGATTTTGGAATCACAGCGGCTATAGTGACAGCCATGGCGATATCTGCTGCTGCAGCGGTTACGGCCGGAGTGGCTATGGCCAATCAAGTACAAACTGCTGCCACCATTAATCAAGTTGTCCAAAAAACTTCCACCATACTTGAATCCCAAAATACAATAAATCAACATATTTTGTCAGGGATTTTAGCTGCCAACCAAAGAATAGATTTACTCCAAGCTCAGGTAGAAGAATTGGCTGACTTAGTGCTTTTGGGTTGTGTTGACCAACGTGCACATTTATGCATAACCTCTGTCAGATTTAATGATTCCAGGAATGTTTCCCGCATCATTGGCGAATATTTGGCTGGAAATTGGTCCATGGAAGCGGAAGACATGATCCAGTCTCAACTAACCCAGATAGGTGTCTTGAATAACACCTGTGTTGATCCCGTGACTTTGGGTCAATTCACCGATTGGATATCTTCTGCTTTTTCCTTTTTTAAAGAGTGGGTGGGGGTAGGCATTTTTGGTGCAATGTGTTGCTTCGGTATGTTTCTCTGTTTGTGGTTTCTCTGTTGCCTCAAGGCCCGCAATGCTCACGATAAGGCTATGATCATCCAAGCTCTTGCAGCTTTAGAAAATTTCAATTCTCCTCAAGTCTGGCTTGCGCATCTTAAACAGTAAATCTTTGACATGGTCGTTGCACCCCAAGTTATTATAACATTGCACTGGGATCGGCATGTCTTTCCTCGTTATTCTCTTAGTGTTGGAAAGCCCTTGCACTCTGCCGGTCTTGCTGCCATTGCACGCAGGTGGGTTTCCACACTAATGCTTCTCTATCGCCTTAAAGTCCGTGCCTTTCTTTCAGGGTGCTGTCAACTCGTTTGTCGTTGTGTACAGCCACAGTTCAGCGTCAGCTGTCCCCCTTCGTCCACCTTCGTCATGATACAGGATGCGAGGCAAGGCACTGCTCTTGAGTGATCCTTGAAGTGGACCTCAAGGACAGCATGTCCTATTGCATGCGGGTTTGATGTCCACGCCCCGCCCCACGAAAAAGGCGTCGGCTGATATGGCTTCAGATCTGGGGAAGGGCCCTCCTTAGGACTGAGCCATACTATGCAGCCACTTCTGCACAGTGGGATAGGACCTCTACTCTCGCCTGTATTGTTTTCAGAAAACAGAAAGGGGGAACTGTGGTGAGCCGCTTCTGCAGATTATGGTCGCCATTGCAGGATGGCGCTGGCTCCACTGTGGTCTGTAACAAACAACTCCTTTTTGGGAGAGTTGGTGCATGGTTTTTCAGCACCCTGTGAGAAAGTTCCACGTGGCAGCTTTGCATTGGGGCTTGGGATGCTTTATTAAGGCTGGGAGGGGCATCCAACAAGGAAGAAGAAGAAATATCAAGGGCCTGAATAAACTGCTGAAAGAAGATTCCTGAGTTGCGTCTTCCTTGTGGGCAAGGGGTCTCGACATTTGTGGAGTGTTTACATTGTCCCTTACTTTTGGAAACTCCTCTACCACCCCCAAAGTTGTGAAAATTGAGCAGTTTTCATTGCAGATATATATTCACAGATTTTTCTAACTCTTCTCCTCTAACTGTGTCATACTTGGGGCGAAGGTAATGTCACAGCATTGTTCTGGATGAGATTGAAAAGATTTTTGTGTAGCAAATATTTGCATACACATTGGATCCATTTTTCAATTTTCCATTTGAAATACTGAATACATGACACTATCCCATACCCTACTAGCCTTTGACTATTCATCCTAATATGATGGAGAAAAAAAACCTAAACAGAATACAAATACAAGCAGTTTAGAGGAGGCATGGTATATAGTTGAACTTTCCTTTTGCATGATAAACGGTAGGTGTTATAAATCTAGTCAATTTTTAATTAAAATAGTTCTCTATGTGTTTTTAAAATTAACTACTATGTGAATTCCTGTCTCCCTTTCTCTGTAGCCTATTCATCATCACATGTATTTTTATATGCACTTATAAAATCCTACCTGGTATTATAGGTACATTTTTGTGAGGTTGCTGACTTGGCAGGTACAAATTGTGAGAAGAGATCACTCCTCCTAAACGCTGTTGGAACTGAAAATTCCACCTATAGGGGAGCTTCCTAGTAGAACAACATTATACGTAAACTCATGTTCAGTAAAATAAATATTTTTACATATGTGGATGATATATATTTAAAGATGAATTTCGATTGGCATATATATTAGTACTTTTTAATGTCTGTGTGTGTGTTTTGTGTATATATGTATATGTGTATATATATATACACTCTCCAGATTTTTCAAACTATGAAATATATGTGTCTTATTTAAATTCCCTAAATTCATTCATGTTCATGGACTTAGATTTATAATCAACTTTTCACAATATTATTCTTAGAAATATTCATCCACCTTAAATACATATTTGTTTACTAGTAGTGAAAACTAACTTCAGTGAATGGTGTATACAAATCCTAATAATTCTACAGTAATTGACCCAGTCAAACATCAATGCAAGTATATTCCTATGGGACATGATATGTAATTTGATGTTTATTTTTATTCAACATTGGTACATTATTATTTCTTCAGTTTTTGCACATCATAGGATATATATTTCATCCACAAGTGAGCAAATTTATAGGCATTTGTTTCAACTTTAATCACTTCCTGCTTCAGAACACATGTATTGTCAGGGTTTCTTGACTGGATTTTTCATGAGACTTCTTTCCAAACACATTATTTTCGATTTCCATAATCACTTTAGAAGCAAAACTCACACACTCTTCATGATAAACCAAAACACTAATATTACCATTAGATGAATAACTGTTTGGAATGAATGATTGTATATCCATATAAGATTTCCTGTAATTTTTCAGATATCAATTCAAACCATTATTTAAAGTTGGAACAAGTTATATTATTTATTCACAGTATGGTCTATTCATGCTTTATCTCTATACTCATAAACACAGGGTACACCTATTTTTACCCCCAATACTAATTTATACGTCTTCAATATATTGCTCCCAGAAATGGTGGAAGAAATACTTATGTCACCTGATTTATGTATACATTTTATTACAGTAATATTCTGGACAAAAATTGTAAAGGTCACACTTATGATTCTACCAAAGCCTAAATGGAAAGTGAACATAGATTACTAAAAACATCTATTTCAAGGTTGCCTAATGCTCTCAAATGTCAATCCTATTGGTAACTACGTATTTCTTTCTTTCTAAGATTATATATTCAAACTCAACCCTGTTGAAAATGTCTAATCCTCTCACTCACTTTATACATTGCCTGATTTAGTAATGCCTCTATTGATATCTGCTTTTCTACATATTTTTCCCAGTTCATGATAGTGACTGACTCTTCATATGTGCTGACATATACATTCGCTCTCTAACTGAATCCCTATTGCTAAAGAACTTTTGGTCCAAATCATATACTCACTCTTCTTCCTAAACCTACCGACTATCTTTCAAATCCTAATGACTATCCTTTTTTGAGTGGATGTTCTCTTCTACATTCAATCTTCCAAGGTACAAGGTCCTGTGCCATTGTATATCAAATTTTCTGAGACATCTGTGCAGAACATAATTCAAAGCTAAGTATCCCAATCAAGGGCCCAATGCCCTTGTGGGTTTTAAATCATACCTAGATTTCTGTTTTCATAATTATATTTCACCTCTACATTCTTGTAAATATCGCAGGTTCCCAATACAATTATTCATGGAGCAGAATGATTTCTAACCCAAATCAAACCTGTTATTAACCCTAAACATACACTGTTCCCTCAATCTCATTTTAGAGAAGAGCAGGGACAGAGTTGTTCTTACAATACAGGAAAGTAGGGGACATTCAACCTTCTGAGAACCTCAAAGGTCCATGCAGAAATGATACCTGGAGAAGTTGTAGGCAGGTATGAAGGACCTAAGAGAGCAAAGGCCAATTTGCATGGCAAACAACCTGGTCAGGATGAAAGGATGTTTCTGAATCAGGCTCTCTCTTCTTATTGTGGAGAAGATGGACCAAACCAGGCCTGTGTGGAGAGCTGTTCCCGGGTGCCTATGATTGATATACCATTCTAACTTGTGAAAGTGTCAGAGAAAGTAGGGACAGCCACCATCTCACTGGACCTTTGGAAGCAATTGTTAGGACAAAGGGGTTGCCAAGGCAGTGACCTCATTCAGTTCCAAAGAAAGTGATGTACCTCATTTCCTTGGTGATGGAACTCTCTGAACTTGGTATCCAAGAAGCCAGGCACCCAGATGCATTCCCAGTCCCAGTCCCAGTGGGCTCACTTGTGTGGATTTACCAAGGACAGTTAGTCTTTCTTGGTACCTACTGATGTGAGGATGGCAAAATGCCAGGAGAGCTCTTAAGAGGGACCTTTCCTGATAAAGCAGGTAGTGGCTCACCACTTTTTCCTGACAACTTCACAGTGTTGGCCAAGGAAACAAGAGAGGGTACAGGCCATTTCGGGGGAACATAGTATGGCCCACCAGTCAGAGGACACACCGGATAGTCAAAGACTTACTTGGGGGAAGGAGGTGCCTTTGTGAGTGTGGGTTTGTTGTTTTCTCTCATATTCTGAGAATAGGTAGGAAAGGAGTTTTTTTTTGTTTTTTGTTTGTTTTTTTGTTTGTTTGTTTGTTTGTTTGTTTGGAGTGAACTGTTTCTAGTAAGTCGTTTGACAAGGTGAGTGTTTCTATGTCTGTGTATCCCACTGTGTCCGTGGTTGTAGACACGAGAAAAGACAATGCAACAATGGATGTGTCCTGTCTACTAGAAAACTTCCCAGAATTCATCCTGTCTAACTTATGAATGCAGTGTGGCTTTCCTTATGGATGGGCAAAACCTACTACCTTCCTAAGTCCCATTTTTTCTTCCTGAATTCTGGCCACTCTCCAGAATAGGATCATGGTTTTGTGTCCAAGATAGGTGCCAACTCCAACGTCTGTGACATGGCCTTGTACTGGATAGCTGAATGGAATGGCCAGTATCTCAGAAAACTCAGATATCAGTGTGACCAGGAAACTCTCAGTGGAGAAACCATGCTTTGGGTCATTTGCTAACCTATTGTTCTGTTGTCCTGAATTTCAGGAACGTCTTTGCCTCAGGCCACCCCTTTATGAACCCTGAAGAAAACAGTTTTCAAATGTTAATGAATGGGCATCACCTTGGATTCTTTGCTTAATTTCTTTGGAATAGGATGTGTCTGAATCAGCCTCTTGGCCCTGTGTGAGGCTGTGGCTTATATTCTCAGCACCTGATGGATCTAAAGAAAGATTCCATGTGTGCATCCAAAACCAAAATGGCAAAATGTTCAGTCATTGTGAATGAATTCTATTGCCTTCCTCTCTTAGGTTCCTGAAATCCATCAAGTGAGAATAGGGATCCTTTGGATCAAATGAGTTCCTCAAATCTCTGCAGAAGGGCTTGTCTTTTCTCCTGATTCCAATTCACATAAAGAATCTAAACTCCTCAGTCAGAAGGCCTCAAATTGGAGAAGCGGAGCAGTATTAAGGGCAGGAATATTTGATCACTCCGGTTTCACAGGAAGGGTTTCCAGCCCACCCTGACTTTAGCCAAATGAGGGACATGGAGCTTATTTTGGACACTCTTTGGAATGTGCCCCTCATGGAAAGCTCCAACCAGAGGTTATGATGAGTGTCTACATGGAAGAAGATGGAAGCCATGTGGGAGTGTTTTGGTTTTAATTGTGGTCATTTGTTTGGCGATGTGGAGAGATGACTGGGTCAACCTGGGCTTGAACTCTGGCGTGATTCCCCTTAGAGACTGCGTTCTGGAACTGACTCAGAGAAGTATTGTCATAAATTGTGTTGGGATTTTAGGAGGCCACGCATGAGAGTCGCCCTTGGAAACAGAGAGCTTGGCTCAGGGTGGCTTTCCTCAGAGTACTGAGAATCTCAGCCAGGATATCACAGGATTTTATTCTTTAATACTTGGCAGCAATAGTTGAGAGTCAAAACACACATGGAACTCATATTGGAGAACTCAATGGGCCTGGCATCATGTGACCTTTTGTCCACTCTTTTGGAAGCCTTGCATGTGAGAGTTCTCCAGAGCTTTCTTTGAAATGAACTTCCTCAACTTTTAATGGTTCCTAAATGAATTGAAACCCACAGTGCCTCCAACTTCACCCTTGAAAAATGGCTACATAAATACCATGAAATTTTTGAAATTCCCATGACCTGGTTGCACTGGAGAACCTTTGGATGTTCTGTTGCTGATCATGAGTGTACCAGACCGTGCCTTGTTTGACTGGGTTTCATGAAAATGGTGTAGAACAAAGATGCCAGTATATTGAAGCCTGCAGAGTAGTGGGCCAAGAGCTGTGGTGTGCAGGTGTGTGAAAAAATATCTGTGGTTGAGACATGTGGATCTCCCATTGACTTCCAAATAGCTTGTGGCTGACATGGTGCAGCCAGCAGGCTCTTTCTTGTAAAGGCATCTTTTTATATGGAGAGGTTTCAGGGCAATCTTCAGAATAGGGTTGCTATGGTCAAGGAGAAAGCTATATAGGATAGAAGCCTGTTTGGTGCATTCTCCTGCAGACCCTGACAAACCACATGTGACATAACTCCCTCCAACACTGTGTCCCAGATGAACTCCTTGTATTTCATGAAGCAAATACCAAACTCCCAGTGCAGGAGCAAGAAACACCATGGAAAGTGGAGGATGACCAAATGGCTTCACAGTCCACACGGGGAGACACTTACCCACACTGGCCACAGTTTACATACAAATGGAGAATTCAGCACTGCTGTCTCATGTTCATTGGACATAGATGCAGGGTCAGCTTTGATGTTCTCACTACAAAGGAACATTGTTTCTGACAAGCTCCTGAGAACAACAAATATTTCAGGTGTTCAACCACAGAGGCAGTTTCTCAAGAAGTATTATTCCGGCAGAGCTCCATGTACGTGGAGTGTTTACCCTGTCCCTTAGTTTTGGAAATTCCTCTACCACCTCCAAGGTTGTGAACTCCTGATTATTTTCCATTGCAGATATGTATTCACATATTTTCTAACTATTTTCCTCTAATTGTGTCCTACTTGGGGTAAAGATAATGTAAAGGCATTTTTCTGGATGAGAGTAGGAAGATTTTTGTGTAGCACATATTTGCATACACATTGGATACATTTTCCTATTTTCCATTCGACATACTGAATCCCTGACAATAACCAATACCCAACTAGACTCTTACTGATAATCCTAATATGATGGAGAAAAATAACCCAATCAGAATAGAAATACAAGCAGTTCAGTGAATGTATCACATATATTTGGACTTGCCTTTTGCATAACAAATTGTAGGTGTTTCAAATCTTGTCAATTTTAATTGATATAGTTCTCCATGAGTTTTTAAAGTTAACAACTATGTGAATTTCTGTCTCCCTTTCTCTGTAGCCTATTCAGCACATGTATTTTTATATGCACATATAGAATCCTACCTAGTATCACAAGTACATTATTGTGAGTGCATGCATTGGCAGATACAAATTGTGAGAAGAGATCACCCCTCCTAAACACTTTTGGAATTTAAAATTCAACCTATGGGTGACCTTCCTAGTGGAATATTATACATAAATCCATTTTCATTAAAATATAAATTTTTCCATCTCTGGAGGATATATATTTCATGATGAATTTCGATTGGCATATATATTGCTACATTTTAATGTCTCTGTGTGTGTGTTTTGTATATATATATATATATATATATATATATATATATATATATATATATATATACTGTCCAGATTTTTCAAAATATGAAATATATGTGTCTTATATACACTCCCTGAATTCATTCATGTTCATGTATGTGGATTTATAATCAACTTTTCACAAGATTTTTCTCAGAAATATTCATCCACGTGAAATACATGTTTGTTTCCTAGTACAACAAACTCACTACAGTGAATGGTGGTTACAGATCCTAATATTGCTACACTAACTGATTCAGTTTAACATCAATGCAAGTAGATTCCTATGGGACATGGTGTGTATTTTGAGGTTCATTTTCATTCAACACTGGTATATTACTATTTCTTAAGTTTTTGAACATCATAATATATATATTTCATCCACAAGTTCACAAATTCCTCCAGGTTTCTTGACTGGCCTTTACATGAAACTTCTTTCCAAACACATTATTTTCGATTTTCATAATCAATTTTAAAGCAAACCTCACACACTCTTCATGATAAAGCATAACCCTAAAATTACCATTAGATGTATAACTGGTTGTAATGAATGGATGTATATCAATATAAAATTTCCTGTATATTTTCACATATCAATTCAATCCATTATTTAAAGTTGGAGCCAGTTATATTATTTTTTTCACAGTATGGTCTATTCATGCATTTTCTCTATATTCAGAGACACAGGGCACACCTATTTTTACTCCCAAAATTAATTTATATGTCTTCAAAAACTTGTTTGCAGAAATGGTGGAAGAAATACTCATGTTCCCTGATGTACATATACATTTTATCACAGTAATATTCAGGACACAAAATGCAAAGTCACATTTATGATTGTACCAAATCCTAAATGGAAAGTGAGCATGGATTACAAAAATCATCCATCTCCAGGTTGCCTAATGCTCTCAATTGTAAATCCTATTTGTGACTATATATTTGTTTCCTCCTAAGATTATATACTCAACCTCAAGCCTGTTGAAAATGTCTAATCCAATCACTCACTTTATTCTTTTCCTGATTTCCTAATATCTCTATTGATATCTACTTTCCTACATATTTTCCCCAGTTCATCTTTGTGACTGACTCTTCACATGTTCTGACATTTACATTCACTCTCTACTCGAAACCCTCTTGCGAAAGAACTTATGGTCCAAATCATTTACTCACTCTTCTTCCTAAACCTACGGACGATCATCCTAATCCTACTGACTATCTTTTTTTGACTGGATGTTCTCTTCTACATTCAATTATCCAAGGTACAAGGTCCTATGCCATTGTATATGGATTTATCTGAGATAACTGTGCGGAACATAATTCAAAGATAAGTATCCAACTCAAGGGCCCAATTTGCCCTTCAGGGCTTCAAATCTTACTTAAATTTCTGTTTTCATAATTATATTTCCCCTTTCTTGTAAATATCACAGGTTTCAAGTACCATTATTCATCCCACAGAATGATTCCTAACTCAAATTGAACATGCTATTAACCCTAAACATACACTGTTCCCTCGATCTAACTTTACAGAAGAGCAGGATCAGAGTTGGTCTTACAAAAGAGGAATGTAGGGGATCTTCCACCTGCTGAGAACCTCAAAGGTCCATGCAGAAATAATCCCTGGAGAAGTTGTAGGCAGCCATGAAGAACCTGAGAGAGCACAAGTCATCTTCCATGGCAAACATCCTGGTCAGGATGAAGGTTTGTGTCTGAATCAGCCTTTCTCTTCTTCATGTAGAGAAGATGGACCAAACCAGGCCTGTGTGGAGAGATGTTCCTGGGTGCCTTTGGTTGATATACCATCCTAACTTGTGAAAGTGTCACAGGAAGTAGGGGTAGCCTCCATCTATTGGGACCGTTGAATGGAACTGTTAGGACAAAGTGGTCGCCAAGGTAGTGACCTCATTCTGTTCCTGAATGAAGTGACCTACCTCACTTTCTTGGTGATGGAACTATCTCAACTTGGGATCCAGGAATCCAGGCACCCAGAGCGAGTCCCAGTCCCAGTTCCAGTGGGCTCAGTTTTTTGAAATAACCAAGGACAGTGTCAGTCTTCCTTGGTACCTACTTATGTGAGGATTGCCAAATGCCAGCAGCGCTCTGAAGAGTGTACTTTTTCAGAAAGCATGTAGTTGTTCATCGCTTGCTCCTCACAACTCCTCAGAGTTGGCCAAGGAGACCAGATCTGAGACAGGACAAGCCATTTCGGGAAAACATAGTAGGGCCCACGAGTCTTTGGACACTCCTGATGGTCACAGACCTATTTGTGAAAACGAGGTGCCTTTGTGGGTGTGGGTGTGAGTTTGTGATTTTGTCTCATGTTCTGAGAATAGGTAGGAAAGGTGGTTTGTTTGGTTTGGAGTGGCTGTGTCTGGTAAGTCCTTTGAGGAGCCGAGTGTTTCTATGTCTGTCCATCTCTCTGTGACCTTGGTTGTAGATATTAGAAAAGAGAATGCATCAATGAATGTGTCCTGTGTAGTAGAAATCTTCCCAGAATTCATCCTACCCAATTTATGAAAGGAATTCAGCTTGCCTTATGGATGGGCAATGCCTACTATCTTCCTAAGTTTCTCTTTTCTTCCTGAATTTTGCCACTCTCCAGAATAGGATCATGGTTTTGTGTCCAAATTATTTACCACCTCCAATCTCTGTGACATAGCCATGTACTGGATAGCTGAAGGGAATTGGAGCATCTCAGAAAACCCAGATATCAATGTGACCATGAAAGTCTCCGTGGGGAAACCCTGATTTGGGCCTATTGCTTACCTATTCTTCTGTTGCCCTTAATGTCAGGAAGGCCTTTGCCTCTGGCCACACCTTTGTGAAGCCTGAACAAAACAGTTTTCAAATGGAAATGAATGGACATCACCTGTGGCTCTTTGCTTAATTGCTTAGGAAAGGGATGTGTCTGAATCAGCCACTTGGCCCTGTGTGAGGCTTTGGCTTAGATTCTCAGCACCTGATGGATCTAAAGAAAGATCCCATGTTTGCATCCATAACCAAAATGCCAAAAAGTGCAGTAATTGTGGATGAAGTCTCTCGCCTTCCTCTGTAAGGTTCCTGACCTCCATCAAGTGAGAATAGGGATCCTTTGGGTCAAATGATCTCTTCAAATCCCTGCAGAGTCTAGCCCATAGTTGCTTGTGTTGTCTCATGACTCCAAATCACATACATAATCAATACATGACAGTGAGTAGGCCTCAAATTGGAGAAGCACAGCAGTATTTAGGGCAGGCCTATTTGATCACTCCTGTTTCACAGGAAGTGTTTCCAGGCCACCCAGACTTTAGGCAAATGAGGGGCAAGGAAGTCTATTTTGGACACTGTCTTGTGCTGCACCCCTCATGGAAACATACAGCCAGAGGTTATGATGAATGTCTATATGGATAAAGATGAGGGTCATGTGGGAGTGTTTTGGTTTAAATTGTGGTCATTTGTGTGGCAGTTGGAAGAGATGACTGGGTCCACCTGCTCTTGAACTCTGGTGTGATTTCCCTTAGAGACTGAGTTCTGGAACTAACCTCAGAGAAGTATTGCCATGAATTGTGTTGGCATTTAAGGAGGCCATGCATGAGAGTCACCATTGGAACCTGAGATCTAGGCCCAGGTGGCTTTCCAGAGAGCACTGGAAATCTCAGCCGGAATATCACATGATTTTATTCTGAAAAACTTGGCAGCCATAGTTGAGAGTCAAAACACACATGGACCTCACATTGTAGACCTCAACAGCGCTGGCTTCATGTGACCTTTTGGACACTCTTTGGGAAACCTTGCCTGTTATCATTCTCCAGAGCTTTCATTGAAATGAGCTTCCTCACCATTTAATGGTTCCTGAATGAATTGAAACCCACAGTGCCTCCAACTTCATCCTTGAAAAATGGCTAGATAAATAAAATGAAATTTTTGAAATTCCCATGACCAGGTGGCACTGGAGAACCTTTGGATGTCCTGTTGCTGATCAAGAGTGTACCAGACAGTTCCTTGATTGACTGGGTTTCATGAAAATGGTGTAGAACAGAGATGCCATTAAGTTAGAGCCTGCAGAGTAGTGGGCCTAGAAAGTGGTGTGCAGTTGTGTGATAATACATTTGTGTTGTGGCCATGTAGATCTGCCATTGGCTTCCAAATTGCTTGTGACTGACATGGTGCAGGCAGGAGACCCGTATATGTAAAAGCATGTTTTTATATGGAGAGGTTTCAGAGCAATGTTAAGAATCAAGTTTCTATGCACAAGTTGGCAAGCTATGTGGGAAAGAAGCCTGGTTGGTGCATTCTCCTGCAGACCCTGACCCACCGCAAGTGACAGAACTCCGTCTAGCACTGTGTCCCTGTTGAACTTCTTGTATTTTGTGAAGGAAATACCAAACTCCCAGTGCAGCAGCAAAAAACACCACGAAAAGTGGAGGATGACCAAATGGTTCCACAGTCCCCACGGAGAGACACTTAGACCCATGTGGCCACTGTTTACCTACAAAGAGTGAATTCAGAACTGCTGCCTCAAGTTTACTGGAAAATAAGAAACCATATCCTTCAGGTCACATAGATGTAGACCCAGCTTTGATGGTCCCACTACAAAGAAATCTAAAGCTCCTGAAAATAACATATATTTCAAGTGCCCAACCTCAGAGGAAGTTTCTCAAGATGTCTTTAGGCTAGCAGACCTCCATGTTTGAGGAGTGTTTACCATGTCCCTTACTTTTGGAAACTCCTCTACCACCTCCAAGGTTGTGAACTCCCGAGAATTTTCCATTCCAGATATGTATTCACAGATTTTCTAACACCACTGTTCTAACTGTGACTTACTTCAGACGAAGGGAATGTCAAAGCTTTGTTCTGGATGAGAGTGGGATGATTTTTGTGTAGCACATATTTGCATACACATTGGATTCATTATCGTATTTTCCATTTGAAATATTGAATCCCAGACAGTAACCCATAACAAACTAGACTCTGACTACTAATCCTAATATGATGCAGTAAAATAACCCAAAAAGAATAGAAATGCAAGCAGTTCAGTGGAGGCATGGTGTAGAGTTGGACTTGCCTTTTGCATAAAAAAGGGTAGGTGTTATAAATATAGTCAATTTTCTGTTGAAATAGTTCTCCATGTGTTTTTAATGTTAACAAATATGTGAATTCCTGTCTCCCTCTCTCTGTAGCCTATTCAGCACATGCATTTTTATATAAACATATAGAATACTACCTGGTATCACACGTACATTTTTGTGAGGTGGCTGACGTGGCAGATACAAATTGTGAGAAGAGATCACTCCTCCTAAATGCTGTTGGAACTGAAAATTCAATGTATGGGTAAACTTGCTAGTTCAACAACATTATGCATATATCTATCTTCAATAAAATGAATATTTTTGGATCTGTGGATGATATATATTTCATGGTGAATTTCGATTGATATATATATATTGCTATTTTTAATGTCTCAGTGTGTGTGTGTGTGTGTGTGTGTGTGTGTGTATACACACACACTCTCCAGATTTTTCAAAATATGAAATTTATGAGTCTTATTATACACTCCCTAAATTAATTAATATTCATATATGTGAATTTATAATCAACTTTTCACAAGATTATTCTCAGAGATATTCATCCACCTGAAATACATATTTCTTTCCTAGTACTGAAAACTAACTTGAGTGAATGGTGCATACAAATCCTAATATTTCTACAGTAACTGACCCAGTTTAACATCAATTCAAGTAGATTCCTATGGGACATGATGTGTATTCAACGTTAATTTTTATCAACACTGGTACATTACTATTTCTTCAATTAATGCACATCATAGGATATATATTTTATCTACAAGTTAGCAAATATTTAGGCATTTGTTTCACTTTCAATCACTTCCTGCTTCAGAACACATGTACACTTCCGGGTTTCTTGACTGGTCTTTTAATGAGACTTCTTTCCAAACACATTATTTTCAATTTCCATAATCACTTTTGAAGCAATACTCACACACTCTTCATGAGAATCCATAACCCTAATATTACAATTAGATATATAACGGGTAGGATTAAATGTATTATATCAATATAAGATTTTCTGTATATTTTCAGATATCAATTCAATCCATTATTTAAAGTTGGAACCAGTTATATTATTTATTCACAGTATTGTCTATTCATGCATTATCTCTATATTCATAGACACATGGTTCACCTATTTCTATCCCCAATACTAATTCATACATCTTCATTATATTGCTCCCAGAAATGGTGGAAGAAATACTCCTGTCACCTGATCTACATATACATTTTATTACAGTAATATTCTGGACACACAAAGGAAAGTTCACACTTATGATTGTACCAATGTAAAGGTCGGCCGAGCATTGGAGGAAGAAACCAGGAAGAGACTGTCTCATGAAACAGCAAAGGGCTTTTTGGGGGTCCAGCATCCTGGGGCTCAGAGCTCACTTGAATAGAGAAGAGAGCGCTGAGAACATCTTAAGCAGAGCTTATGTACTTTACTTGGTGAGGGCAGGGAGGGAAATTTATTGATTGGTCAGGTCGAGTGAGTGGTTTGCGTGCCAATGGGAGAGGGAGTACATTCTGCAGTTTGGCAGTTGGGGACAGCATATTCTGGGAACAAGATTAGCAAACAGTTCTCAAGATTTCAACAGTGTTTTGTTAAGCATACAGAAAAACAGGTATTACAAGTACCTATTTTATTAACCTTTCATTCCCCACTTCTCATTCTGGTTACTTTTAATCATAAAAGTGATCATTGGGGGGTCTCTGATTTTATGTCTCCTAGTGCGGTATATTGTTGTCTGATTACCATAAGTTTAACTTATCCAATTTGAGCTTGTAGAAAAGAAACTACACGGTTGAGCAAACAGGTTCCTACAATTAGCATTAATATGAGGATTTTTAATGGACTGGCCAGGGTTGATAAAAGCCTAGGTAACCAGGGGGACTATGTGAACAAAGACACAAACCAACCTTTATGTGCCCCTCTCCTTTGTTGATGCTCTTCAAGGCATCTTTATAACTTACTCATAAATTTTTTTACAACTCCAGTATGGTCGGCATAAAAACAACATTCTTCCCTCAATGCAGCACAAAGGCCCTCTTCTCTCATGAAGAGGAGGTCCAACCCTCGCCTGTTCTGTAAAACAAATTCAGAGAGAGAGGTTTAAGAGAATGGTCTGAGAATGAGAAAGGAGAGATGTAAAAGAATAATGGGAAAGGGGTTTGGGATTTTCCAGGCAACAAAATGTTGAGCAGTAGAACACGTAGAGCAGAGGAGAAGACAGGAGTGAGTATCCCAAAAAGCCTGTGAGCGATGTTAAATTTTTAGTAACCTGTTTTCACTGATGACAAAAAAAAACTTTAAAGGCCATTTTCATTACATCTTGGATAGGGTGCTGAGGGCTCTCCTTAGCTTTTTGAGCTTTGGTTTAGTTGGTAAGAGGACTTGGTGGGACCTGGTGAGGGCACTGACAGGAGAAGAGAGGAGTGAGTGGGTGGATGGGTACCTTAGTACTTGTTACCTCAGCAAGGGGGCAATGGTCTAAGAGCCGGCAGAGGCTTCGGTTTTTGATCTAGTAATTGGAGGGGAGAAATCAGGTTGCTTATGTGGGAGTGACAGCAGAGAGTCTGGAGCAGAAAGCAGAGGGTGAGGATCTATTAGAGAAGCATAGTTCAGGATGTGAGTGAAGGAGGGAAAAGGCCTCCACATAGGGGAATTTCCTTCCACCATTTGAGCACTTGCTGAAGTCAAAAAGGTCATGCAGAATTTGAGCATCTAGAGACCCCTCTGGGGGCCATCGGTTTTGGTTGTCTAATTGGTAATATGCCCAATGCTGAGTACTGAATTTGATGAGGAGTTTGGGTTCCACCAGGCAGCCCCTGTATGCTTACATCCCATGACTTACAGAAGAAGTCGGCTTTTCCCCCACAAAGCCCTGGCTGTTTGTGGGTTTGATAGTCCGCTGAGCAAACATAGTAATCTGGGCTAGCCAACCTGTATCTGGCTCACGTGTCCCTACATCCATAATGTTTGTTTCCATTACGTATGGCACGGAAAAGATTTAATGGAATTTTAGTGGGATCCACTTCATCAGGGATATCCCAATAGGAAAGACCTATAGCCAGCTGACAAATGTCTGGGTAGAGAGATGGCCACCAGGTCCCTAAGGGGGCTGTATGCAAGATAGAGCATACTTCTAGTACAGTATGATTTGTGATCAGCCATCGCTGCTGAACAGGCTGATGAAGTTTAGGACTACTATTGGCCAAGGGGAGCGTCTATAGCCTTATGCACATGGCCAATACACAATTTGAAAGGATTACCAGTCATTTCTATTTTCCAGCCAGAGTCTGGACAGGGCGCAGGCTTGAGATGAGAGGCATGGATCCCGGAAGTGATTCCCTCTACCTTTACCACTGTAGGTGTTATAAGTAGCACCTGGTATAGTCCTTTCCAGCGGGGTTCCAGGGATGACACCTGATGTCGTCTTATGTAGATGAAGTCTCTTACTTGATATTGATATGGAGTCCCCTCATCCCCAGGTTGGTAGGTAGTGGCCAGCTGTTTCCACAGATATCACTGTCTTCTTTCAAGAACTTTAACTCTGTCAACTCAGGAGGTGCGGAAGGGATCATTAGGTCTTAGAGTTGGGGTTATGTCCCTTACTGGAGGAGGGACCATAGAGAATTTCATAGCGCGTGCGATTACACAAAGAAACAGAGGGAGTATGAGTATTTCTTGCATGAAACAGTGCATAAGGCAGGAGCATAGTCCAAGTTTTTATGCTGATATCTAAGCTTAATTTTGTTAAGGTCTCTTTAATGCTTCTATTTATTTATTTTACCTGTCCTGAGCTCTGGGGTCTATAAGCACATTGTAACTTCCAATTAATCCCCAGGGTCCTGGCTAACCCCTGACTTACAAGGCCATGAACGCCAATCCATTTTCAGACCCTATTACCTTAGGCAGTCCGTATCTTGGAAAATTATCTTTCAGGATCTTCTTGACCACAATTTGTGCCTTTTTTTTGTGGGAAGGCTTCAATCCATCCTGAAAATGTACCTACAAAAACTTGGAGATATTTAAGTCCATACCATGCTGGCTTAATTTCAGTAAAGTCCACTTCCAAGAATTGTCCTGGTCTGGATCTTTGTAGGTGGTTAACTGCAAGAAACTTGGAAGGGTAAGCATTAACCAATTGACAGGCCTGACAGGCTTTTGTTACTTGTTCAGTTATTTCCTTTCGCTCTGAGTTGGTTAGTGGAAAACTCTGTTCTTTATTCTTCAGGAATGCCTGAAGTTTCTTTGAACCAATGTGAGTGAGTTGATGTACATTTTTAACGTACCATAGGGCTTTCTGAAAATGCAGACTGGGCTCAGTGAAGTTGAGGATTTCAGTTTCAGTGTCATTAGATGTTGTCAAAAGCTTGCTGGTGCTCAGGGGTCCATTAGAATTGGGCATCTCCTTTTAAAAGCTGGTATAAAGGAGCAGCTAAGGACGCAAACCCGCGTATCCATAACCTGCAAAAGCCAGCAGTCCCAAGAAACTCTCTGAATTGTCTGCTATTAGATGGGGGTGGTATATGCTCAATGGTTTCTTTTCTGGGCTCAGTGAGCCATCGTTTACTGCCCCTAAGGGAATATCCCAGGAAGATTACTTCTTTCTGGCAAATTTGGGCCTATTTGGCAGAAGCACTATACCCGAGTTGAGCAAGCTCGGAAAATAGTGCTTGGGTCCCATACTCACAGTTTTCCTTGGTGTTGGCTGCCAGTAGCAGGTCATCCACATATTGAAGCAGGGTGTCTTCAGGGTGCGTAGTTCTGAAGTTGTTGAGATCTCTGGGGAGGGCTTCATCAAAGAGAGTGGGGGAAATTTTGAACCCCTGTGGGAATCTAGTCCAAGTTAGTTGACCAGACGTTCTGGTTTCTGGGTCTAACCACTCGAAAGCAAATAGCAAATGACTATCTTTATGCAGACGCAAGCAAAAGAAAGCATTTTTTTAAAGTACAGAACAGTATAGCAATTCCGCTCAGGGTTCAGAGTGCTAGGTAGATTGTACAGATAAGGTACCGTGGGGTGAATGTTCTGCACTCTGTTGTTGATCTCTCTTAGGTCTTGAACGAAGCGATAGACCCCAGTTCCTGGATTTTTTTACTGGTACCAGGGGTGTGTTCCAGTTTGAATGACTGGGCCTTAGGACCCCTAAGGCCAGATATTTCTGAATACAGGGCCTTATCCCATCTTTAGCTTTCTTGCTCAGAGGATATTTTTTGACATTGATTGGGTGGGCTGTAGTTATTAACCCCACTGTTATTGGAGGTTGTTTCATGGCTAGGCCTAACTCAGCAGTTTTTTCCTAGGCATCTGCAAAATCTGTTATCCATTTCTGGGGTAGCTTGCCTGTTTGATCAGTCTTGGGGGGGGTGACGAGTTGATGTTCATCTTCTACTGACATAGTTAAAGCCGTGACTATAGGAGTTTCTACTGACAGTTTTAGAAATTTCACTTGGGGGGCTTCAGGGATAAAAGTTATTCTGGCCTGGAGCTTGTTGAGCAGATCTCTGCCCATCAATGGGGGGGGCATTCTGGGATTACTATAAAGGAGTGATGGATTTTTCCTTTCCCCAGGACCATGGTCCTCTTAGTTGTCTAAGCCCCATATTTACTGCCATTAGGCCCTTGAACTAGAGTCATTTTATTTGATAGATGGCCCAATGGTGTCTTAAGGGCTGAGTATACTGCCCCTGTGTCCACTTCAAAATTTACTCACTGCCGGCAAGTTCTTTGAGTTCTTTTGACAGGGCCAGCTTCCTCCAGGGAAGGAGGGGCTGTGTGTGCCACGGGGTAGTCATCTGGAGAAAGCGGGGCTGGCCTAGATTCCTCCAATGGTGGAGAGTCTGAGTCACCAGCAGGGGAATCACTTAGAGGGAGTTGGGGGTTGGGGGACGAGGACAGGGCATTAGGAGGGGGAGGAGAGTCCAGTAGAGTCTTGAGACTCAGGGAGAACAGAGGGTGGAGGAGGAGGAGCAGAGGGTTTGAGAGATACAATCATGGGGGAAGCAGTAGGATCGGGGGCAGGTTCAAGGAAAGGTTTCACCCATGGAGAAGGAGGTTTGCAGAGGTCCTGCTAAGTTAAGATATATTCCTGTTGATCTGGATGGCTAAGTGGCCCTGGCTGAAAGACAATATCTCTGAGTTTTTAAATTAGTGAGAAGTAGAAACATCCTTCTGGGGGCCATCCGACTCCGAAGGTGGGTCATTCTGAGCACAGAGTGTCTACCAGGTCCGGCGTTTTACTGAAAAAGAATGATTCTGAG
Source organism: Callospermophilus lateralis (assembly GCF_048772815.1). Lineage (NCBI taxonomy): Eukaryota > Metazoa > Chordata > Mammalia > Rodentia > Sciuridae > Callospermophilus > Callospermophilus lateralis. The sequence continues at coordinate 24,002 of NW_027511080.1, forward strand.
CCCTTAAGCAGACTTTGATCAAGGGTCAGGGACAGAGGCGTTGAAGTGCTCTGTCCCATATGAAAGATACACAAACAGTGAAACCAATGACACACGACACAGACAAGACAAGACAATAAAGACAGGCAATGGACATCCAGTACTGAGACCAGGACAGAGTAGCCGGCAAAACCTGATGGGTGGGCAATACCGAATCCAAAACAAAATATCACTGAGTCGAGGAGACTATTGTTACTCGATTTCCCGAGACCTCCAGGGCATCCCCCAGAGACATGACCTGTGGCTCTGTGACACGTCTGTCAGCCACCCTCAGAGAGAGCTCATGCTCATCACCGATAGCCATTATGCCCATCCCTATCCTGAAACCTGAAACCAGAAAGAGGCACCTTACTCACCCTGAGAGGAGCCCATTGTCTGTCTTTCATCCACCACTGCTGGATCTCCCTGCGGCCCTCAGATGTAAAGTTCGGGCGAGCGTTGGAGGAAGAGACCACCAAGAGACTGTCTCATGCAACAGCCAAGGGTCCAGAATTCTGGGACTCAGAGCTCACTTGAATAGAGCAGAGAGCCCTGAGAACAGCTTAAGCAGAGCTTATATACTTTCCTTGGAGAGGGCAGGGAGGGAAGTTTATGGATGGGTCAGGGCTAGTGGGCGGTTTGCGTGTAAACGGGAGAAGGAATACATTCTAGAGTTTGGCAGTTCGGGACAGGACATTCTGGAAACAAGATTAGCAAAAAGTTTTCAAGATTTCAACAGTGTTTTGTTAAGCATACAGAAAAACAGAAAGTGACAACTACCTATTTTATGTAATTTCACCAAAGCCTAAATGTAAAGTGAGCATGGATTACTAAAAACATTCTTGTCCAGGTTGCCTAATGCTCACAAATGTCAATTCTCTTCTTGACTACATATTTGTTTCTTCCTAAGATTATATATTCAACCTCAACCCTGTTGAAAATGCCTAATCCTATGACTCACTTAATACTTTGCCTGATTTCATAATGTCTCTATTGATATCTGCTTTCCTACATATTTTCCCCAGTTCATCATTGTGACTGACTCTTCACATGGAATGACATTAACATTCACTCTCTAACTGAAACTCTATTGATAAAGAACTTTGGTCCAAATCCTATACTCACTCTTCTTTCTAAACCTACCTACTATCTTCCTAATCCTAACAACTATCCCTTTTTGACTGGAGGTTCTCTTTGACATTCAATCATCCAAGGTACAACGTCCTATGCTATTGTATATCGATTTATCTGAGACATCTGTGCAGAAAGTATTTCAATGCTAAGTATCCCAATCAAGGGCCAATTCTCTTCTGGGCTTCAAATCTTACCTAGATTTCTGTTTTTCATACTTGAATAATACGTCTATATTCTTATAAATATCACAGATTCCCAGTACCATTATTCATCCCACAGAATGATTCCTAACCCAAATCAAACCTGATATTAACCCTAACTACACAGTGTTCCCTCAATCTAACTTTAGAGAAGAGCAGGGAGAGAGCTGATCTTAAAATACAGAAATGTAGGGGATCTTCCACCTGCTGAGAACCTCAGAGGTCCATGCAGAAAGGATCCCTGAAGAAGATGTAGGCAGCTATGATGGACGTGAGAGAGCAAAAGTCATCTTCCATGGCAAAAAACCTGGTCAGGATGAAGGGAAGTGTATGAATCAGCCTCTCTCTACTTAATGTAGAGAAGATGGACCAAACCAGGCCTTTGTGCAGAGCTGTTCTTTGGTGCCTATGAATGATATATCATTCTAACTTGTGAAAGTGTCACAGGAAGTAGGGGCAGCCTCCAGCTCATGGAACACTTGGAAGCAACTGTTAGAACAAAGTGTTTGGCAAGGCAGTGACCTCATTCAGTTCCTAAAGGAAGTGACCTACCTCACTTCCTTGGTAATGGAACTCTCTAAACTTGGGATCCAGGAAGCCAGGTACCCAGAGCCAATCCCAGTCCCAGTCCCAGTGGGCTCACTTGTTTTGTGTTACTAAGGACAGAGTCACTCTTCCTTGGTACCTACTGATGTGAGGATGGCCAAATGCCAGGGTCATTCTTGAGAAAGCAGGTAGTGTCTCACCACAGGCTCCTGACAACCTCACACAGTTGGCCGAGGAGACCAGATCTGAGAATGGATAGTCCATTTCAGGGGAACATAGTATGACCCACCAGTCAGAGGACACTCCGGATAGTCACAGACCTACTTGGGGGAAGGAGGTGCCTTTTTGCGTGTGGGTGTGAGTTTGTGGTTTTTTCTCATGTTCTGAGAATACGTAGAAAAGGCGGTTTGTTTGGTTTGGAGTGGACTTTTTCTAGTAAGTTGTTTGATAAGGCGAGTGTTTCTATGTCTGTGTATCCCACTTTGTCCGTGGTTGTAGACATTAGAAAAGAGAATGCATCAATGGATGTGTCTTGTCTAGTAGAAAGCTTCCCAGCATTCATTCTGCCCAATTTGTGAATGGACTTTGACTCGCCTTATGGATGGGCAATGCCTACTATCTTACTACCTTGCTGTTTTCTTCCTGAATTCTGGCCACTCTCGAGACTAGGCTCATGGTTTTGTGTCCAAGATATGTATCACCTCCAAGCTCTGTGACATGGCCATGTACATGATAACTGAAGGGAATTGGAGGATCTCAGAAAACTCAGATATGAATGTGACCAGTAAAGTCTCAGTGGAGAATCCTTGCTTTGGGCCATTTGCTTACCTATTGTTCCATTGCCCTGAATGTCAGGAAGGTCTTTGCCTCAGGCCACCCCTTTGTGAAGCCTGAACAAAACAGTTTTCAAATGGAAATGAATTGGCATCACCTGTGGCTCTTTGCTTAATTGCTTTGGAAAGGGATGTTTCTTAATCAGCCTCTTGGTCCTGTGTGAGGCTGTGGCTTAGATTCTCAGCACCTGATGGATCTAAAGAAAGATTCCCTGTGTGCTACAAAACCAAAATGGTCAAAATAGCAGTCATTGTGTATGAAGATTCTCGCCATCTTCTGTAATATTTCTGACATCCATCAAGTGAAAATAGGGATCCTTTGGGACAAATGAGTTCTTCAAATGCCTGCAGAGGCTAGACCATAGATGCTAGGGTTTTCTCATGACTCCAATTCACATAAAGAATCTATAACTGGCAGTCATTAGGCCTCAAATTGGAGAAGTGAAGCCGTAATAAGGGCAGGCCTATTTGATCACTCGTGGTTCACAGGAAGGGTGTTCAGGCCACACTGACATTAGGGAAAATAGGGGCAAGGGAGCATATTTTGGACACTGTCTTGGACTGCGCCCCTTATGAAAACCTCCAGCCAGAGAATTTGATGAGTGTCTATATGGAAGAAGATGAGGGCCATGTGGGAGTGTTTTGGTTTTAATTGTGGTCATTTTTGTGGCGGTTGGAAGACATGACTATGGCCACCATGACTGGAACTCTGGTATGATTCCCCTTAGAAACTGAGTTCTGGAACTGACCTCAGAGAAGAATTGCCATGAATTGTGTTGGGATTTTAGGAGGCCACTCATGAGAGTCGCCCTTGGAAACTGAGATCTAGGCAAACTCAGATGGAGACTGCTGAATAGTGACACAGAGCTGTGGTTCACAGGTGTGTGATAAAACATCTCTGGTGGGGCCATGTGGATCTGCCAATGACTTCCAAATGGCTTGTGGCTGAAATGGTGCAGCGCGTAATCCCTTATACGTTTGACCTCTTCATATAAAGGCATCTTGTTATATGGAGAGGTTTCAGGGCAATGTTCACAATCAGGTTGCAATGGTTAAGGGGGCAAGCTATGTGGGATAGAAGCCTGGTTGGTGTATTGTCCTGCAGACCCTGACCCACCACACGTATGAGAAATTCCTCCAGCACTGAGTCCCTGTTGATCTCCTTGTATTTTGTGAAGCAAATACCAAAATCCCAGTGCAACAGCAAGAAACACCATGAAAAGTGGAAGATGAGCAAATGGATTCACAGTCCACACAGGGAGGCACTTAGCCTTCAGTGGCCACAGTTTCCCAACAAAGTGAGAATTCAGCACTCCTGCCTCATGTTCATTTGAAAATAAGAAACTATATCTTCCAGGTCACATATATGCAGACCCAGCTTTGATGGTCTCACTACAAAGGAAGCTAAAGCTCCTGACAACAACATATATTTCAAGTGCCCAAGGTCAGGGGCAGTTTCTCAAGAAGTTTTAGGCCTGCAGAGCTCCATATTTGTGGAGTGTTTACCTGTTAGACCAGGACATGACAAAAGACCACTGACTCCAATTAAAATCAAATTAAACCAAGCTTATTATTTCCACTGGCTTCCTCTCCCTCTAAAAATGGTGGAAACTAGACAGCAACCCCACCTTTCCTACAGCCCACCTTTATAGCCCAGAAAGTTACACAAAGGCGGGTTACAGATAAGAGAACTTGGAGAAGCATCACATTAATGCTAGTTTACATTTTTTGTTTTTTGCTGGCCCCTCATCAAAATTTATCAGGACCATTAGAGCCTCAACGACTGTCGTTGTCTGGCCAGGGAAGGCCAATATTTATGAGGTGTCACTAAAGTTTCAGAGCGGGCTGCTATCTGGTCAGAGAGCCAGGCATGGGTGAGTTCAAGGCATGGGCAGGCATTCAAAGCAGATTCAGAATTTGCAGTAATGTATAGTAAAGCCAAAATTATCTTTTCATGGTTTTGTGGCAAGATGGCTCCCAATTTTAATAAATGATCATGTTGGGTCTATCATTCCCCCTTTCTAATGTGCCCCTTCCAAATCTTTGATAGGGTAGGAAAAGAGCAATGAGGGAATTTTAATTCCTCAGGTAACAGACTCCAAATTTTTAGAACTCACCCAAAACTGGATTCCTGATTTTACCTGACATAATTAATTACTTATATTGATAGTCTATTTATTTTTGGCTCCATAGTTGTTAGACGAGAGGCGTCACTCATTTTGGCGTCTTCAGAGCTGAGAGAGGGTGATGTGAGTGGGCACAGCATATGGGACATGACTTGTCTTTTAGAAGTCAGTTGAGGGACATGGGTTGCCTTTTAGAAATCAGTTCGGTTTGAAGTCTGGTTGGGGAAGAGCAGGTTGTAAAGTCATCTGGGGATGGGTTCTTCTATGTGAGAAACAAAAACCATGAGTACTGAAAAAATGTTGCAGCAGCTGGAACATGTCACTGTATAGAAGTTCCCTCAGCAGGCTTTAATATCCCCAGTTATCAGAATGTCAACTTAATATTTAACATTTAGTGTTACATTTGTCCCTCCCCATAAGATACAGTTTAATAATTTAATGTCATCTGATCTTGCAAAATTCTTTTACTAGTATGACCTCTGTGTGTAATAGAGAAACCTTTAATTCTGTTACTCAGGGCTGGATAATCATACTAGCAAACACCAAGCCTACCTGTGTAGGTTAGGAATATCTGTAGGCCTTAAACTTAAAATTTGTGCCTCTGGCAGCTCCTCTTGATAGTCACTTTTTATAGTTATCAGGCATTGCTGACTGAGAATCCTTCTTTGTGGCCTCCAGTCTTACTTATTTTGGGAGGATAACATAAAGTGAATACCTTAAAATACTATTATTATTATTATTATTTTTATTATTATTATTATTTAAAATGTCAGGAATGGCTGTATTTTGGTTTTAACTCTCTTTGCTAAGTGTTTAAGATGAAGCTGTCAAACTGACTTTTGTTTCTATCTATTGTCAACATTAGCTGAGTTTTATGAAAGTCATTCCTGGGGAAACTTGAGAGCAGCTTCTCAGTTCTGCTGGTGCCATTTGCGCTAGGTGGGTCCAGGTCTTGCTTGACCATGGGGCTTCCCTCGGAAGCATCAAAGATGTCTCCCTTCTCTGATGACTCTCTTCTTCATAGCAAATGCACTGATTGGCTTTTTGTTTTCCAGTGGTCTCATTAATCTCCCTGATTGGGAGCTTATGAGGCCCAGAGTTGCAAAGCTTTTAGAGAAGTCCCCTGTTCAATGGATTCAGACTGACTCAGAGGGCAAGAGCCAAATATTGGTTTTCTTGGCTCTTTTCATGTAAATTTAATTTTAAATCTTAATCTTAATTATCCAGCAAATAAATTTTAACAGCCTTATATTAAGAGTACTGGGGTTTAATGTCTATAAGTTTATAATTATTTATCTTTTTATTAATTGGGATCTGTATTGTAGGTGTCTTGTAGGTGATGACTTATTATCTTAAATTAACCCATGCTGTGTTCTTAAAGCAACACTTCTGTAAAACACTAACAGGGACTCTTTAGATCACTTATAAGGAAATTACAAAATAAAATTTTTTAACAAGTGTAAAAATACTTAGTTCGTTTAATAGCTCCCCTGAATTTTTTAGCTGAGTTATACATTATATCCCCTGTTTGAGATCCTAGTAATCTTAACAGAAAACAAAACAACTTTTGAACATAACTTTAAATGAAACATAATCTTACCTACAGCTTTCGTAGTCATTCTCACATGTAGTAATATGGGACACAGAGCCTTATCTCAGGTAAGGCAGGGCTCTTTATAAATATTAAGTGTTTTAGTTCTAAAGATGAACTTTGTTTTTTTAAATATCATTTTACAAATTTTATATAAATTGTTTGAGGTCACATGAACATTAGCTAACACCATAGGATATCACATTTAAAACATGAATTTAATAAACACTGAAAGTTTTTAACCTTTGCATAGATAAGGCTCTCATTAACATAAAAATACATTTAAATTGTTCCCCAATGTAAAAAGTAACATAAAACTTTACATATCTTATTGAAAACAGGTAAATGAATGCCCAATATATATTTTTTACTATACAACTTCAGAACACCAGCTTGGTATAATGCTCTTTTAATGTTTCTACCTTACAGACTTGTATACCTGAAAGATAGGAGCACATTAATAGCATCACAATTACATTGATGTTTCTACATTAAGCAAGTTTAGCTTTTAAAGAAATGGCAGTACAGGGCTCTAAAATAACAGTTCTTATTTAATCAGTTGTTTAATTTTTATGGTTGCTTGCTCTAGAAAAAATAAAACTTAATAAAACACAATGTCATGGGTAAACTTATGTTTTCAGAAATTTTTGTCTCTTTAACACATGACTGATTTTTACAATCTTATACAGACTTTATTACACACTTCTACAGACCTTAGTAAATCAATCAGATATCTAACAAAAGTACTCATGAATGAGTAATCCCATATCAAATTTACTTTACTTATTTATCAAAATATTAGACAAATGTATTGAAGATTGTAAACCATTTTTTTTTTTGTTGAAGGAAAAGTCCTAGAACCAAGTCATATTAGAATTTTTGTAGACATTAATATTTTATTAGATTTTTGAACACCTAGAAAAACTTGTAAGCTGAGTTTTAAAGACATTTATTTTTATCTGTTTATCCAATTTAAATTCAACAATTTAAATCACGTGAATTAAAGATCTTTAGATCCACTTTGTAAAATTTGTTTTTATGAGCGTTGTTTTTATGAGTGCACTTTATATATGTTAATTTGTGTATCATATTGATGATATACGGACATATGTATATATAGATATACAACACATAACAACAGTGTGTACACATAATAATAGTAAAGGTCTTGTAGCTTTTCACAGGTGAAATATCCATTGCAATGTTTCAAAAACTCCACAGTTGGTCAAAGATAGAACTGATCAGAAAAACATTAACCTAGGTCTGTAGGATCAAAATCATGAGCTCAAAAAAAAAAAATAAAGAATCTAAGGAAAAAAATAAGAGTTCTAGAAAAAATGACTGGTAATTAATTAGTAAATACCATACAATTTAACTTTTTTTTTCTCTTAGGCCTCAGATCAGTCTCCTACTAAGTTAGCAGGCTTCTTTCATTTGCATTTCAACATAAGTCCTGGCTGAGGTCCAGAAGGAACAGGGAAAAGCTGCTAATCTGAGCAGACACCTCAGGCCTAAGGCATTTCAACCATAATATTCAGGTTTGGATGTTGAAAATTATCATACAAGTTTAAGATACAATTCACAAAATTTTATATCTTTACATCTTTTTTTGTCAACAGATACCATACTATGATTTACTATCCTTGTTCAATTTAATGCACTGCTACACACAGTGACATTTTCCCAGGCTACCCAGTTCAAAATTGGTGAAAAATAGCCTGAATGATTGGGAAGTTACTTGCCAACTTGGAAGTTGTGTTGTTTAGTTTTCCATCCTAAGTATTTAAGTTCTCTGACATGAATTATCTGAAATCATAAACTAAACAATTACCTAAACCCGACTTTTAACTGCAAGATTGTGCAATGCTTTAAAAACCCATTCAGATACCAGATTGTTACAATAAAACATCATCATTTAGACACACATTCAGCTAAGATCATTCCCAAGAAACAATTTATAATATCGACATATCATTGCACATGTCTTAAAGGGCCAGAAAAAAAGACACAAGACAGACAGAAAGGAGCTCCAGAATATGGCTGACAGACAGAAGCCTTTAAAACAGAGCAGATAAGAGAAAAATCAACTACACCAGTGGAACCATAGATGTCCCCACAAGGGAACCAGATGTTTTCACAGAGGGACAACCTGAAATGTAATATCAAGGGTCTCCATGGTTACTTTACTGCATTTAGTGTCCCCTTTTTCTTTTTCTCTTTTTTAAAAAAACAGAGGTGGCATAATCCTTACAGTGCAGGGAAGGAAGGAGGTAATTCTCTGAAAAAACAGGGCTTTGGCAGCTGCTGGGAGTCGCTCAGTCCCTCCTTATACTTACAGGATTAGCTCTTCTGGTTTCCTTCCACCCCAAGCACGCTCCATCTCCTAACATTTCAGTAGTCAGCTCTCAAAAATTTCCGGGGCGGTGGGGGGGTACCAAAATTTGTAACTTAAAGTTCACTTCCTGAATTTGAAGTCAATTCATGCCAATTTAATAATGAGGACAGGGTTTGAGAAAAAGAAAAAGGGAGTTTTACTGCTTTGCTAACAAAGGAAAAACACAGGGGTCTCTGCCCAAAGGTTGTAACTCTCTTTGTCTGAAGGGACAAGGGGTTTTAAAGGAGTTTCAATTGTTAACCTGGGAGATACTCAGTTCTTACGTCCCCAGCAGGCATTGCCCTGTGCAGTGTGTGTGCTCCAGGCAGCCAGCTAGTGGCTTCTCTTATCCTGCTTAACAAAGGGGGGTAAAGTTCATCACAGTTCTTTAAAACACAGTTCAAAGGGATGTCAGTCTTACATGCTTTATTACCCATTTTCATGTCCAATATCCTTAAGTTTTTTCCACAGAAATCACACAACAAAACACACAAAAACAAACAAACAAAAAACATGTAGAACACAGAAAAAAAAAACACAAAAAAACCAGAAACTCGGCGCAGAAACAGAAAAACAGAGGAGCAATGGAACATCTTGCTAATGCTCCGGGATAGGAACTTCTGTGTGTCTGTTGGCACCTCTCTACCCTTTCAGAGGAATTCACTACAGAATAGAACAGAGGAGAGAATGATTCTCGTTACTGTCCCAGACAGGAGTATATGTGTGCCTCCCCAGGCCACCTCTCTATCATCAGAAGAGATCTCCCTTTACCGGATATCAAATGTTATATAGGTGCTACTTACCAATGGAGGCCTCCTCCACCATGAGCTTGCTAATTGTTTTAGTGCGGTGGTTCACTGCAGTTCTCTCCGGACCAAAAGCTCACTCCAAGGCCTTGGAACTTGCCTCTCCAGGACGGAGCCCTGGAGGGAAGGCCAGCTTCAGAATTTCCAGCAGTCTGGTCTTGTGATCTGTTGGGGCAGGTTCATCTCGCTGCGGAACTACAAAATGTTAGACCACGATTCAAGAAAAGACCACTGACTCCAATTAAAGTCAAATTAAGACAAGCTTATTATTTTCAGTGGCCGGGCTGCATCTTCCTCTCAAAATAGTGGAAACAAGACAGCAAACCCACCTCTCCTACAGCCCAGCTTTATAGCCCAGAAAGTTACACAAAAGGGGCGTTACAGAAAACAGAATTTTCATAAGCATCACACTAATTTTTGTTTACATTTTTTTTTGCTGGCCCTAGAATCAGAAATTATGAGGACCATTAGAGCCTCAGAGAGGGTCGTTGTATGGTCAGGGAAGGCCATTATTTATGAGGTGTCACTGAAGTTTCAGAGAGGGCTGCGATCTGGTCAGAGAGCTAGGCATGGGGGAGTTCAAGGCACGGGCAGGCATTTCAAGCAGGTTCAGAATTTGCAGTAATTTATACTAAAGCCAAAATTATCTTTTCATGGTTTTGTGGAAAGATGGCTCCTAATTTTAATAAAAGCTTAGGTTGGGTGAATCAACCGTGTCCCTTACTTTTGGAAACTCCTCTACAACCTCCAAGGTTGTGAACTACTGAGCATTTTCCAATCCAGATATGTATTCACAGATTTTCTAACTCTTCTCCTCTAATTGTGTCTTACTTTAGGCCAAGGTAATGTCAAGACATTATTCTGGATGAGAGTGGGAAGATTATTGTGCAGCACATATTTGCATATACATTGGATTCATTTTCCAATTTTCCATTCGAAATACTGAATCCCTGACACTAACCCATAGCTTACTAGATTCTAACTACTAATACTAATATGATGGAGAAAAATAACCCAAATAGAATTGAAATACAAGCATTTCAGAGGAGGCATGGTGTATACTAGAATTGCCTTTTGCAAGATAAAGGGTAGGTGTTATAAATCTAGTGAATTTTTTATTAAAATATTTCTCCATGTGTTTTAAAAATGAACAAATATGTCAATTCCTGACTCCCTTTCTCTCTAGCCTATTCCGCACATGTATTTTTATATGCACATAGAGAATCCTACCTGGTATCACACGTACATTTGTGTGAGGTGCCTGACTTGGCAGATACAAATTGTGAGAAGAGATCACTTCTCGTAAACGCTGTTGGAACTAAAAATTCAACCTATGAGTGAGCTTCCTAGTAGAACATTATACATAAATCCATTTTCAGTAAAATAAATATTATTTTTCCATCTGTGGTTGGTATATATTTCATGATGAATTACGTTTTTCATATATATTGCTACTATTTAATGTCTGTGTGTATTTTGTGTGTATGTATGTGATGTATGTGTGTGTGTGTGTGTATATATATATATATATATATATATATATATATATATATATACACTCTAAAAATATTTCAAAATATGAATTACATGTGTCTTATATACACTCTCAAAATTCATTCTTTTTCATGTATGTGGATTAATAATCAACTTCTCACAAGATTTATCTCAGAAATATTCATCCACTTGAAATACATCTTTGTTTTCTATAACAGAAAACTCACTACAGCGAATGGTGGTTACAAATATCAATATTTCTGCAGTAACTGACCCAGTTTAACATCAATGCAAGTGAATTCCTATGGGACATGATGAGTCTTTTGACATTCAATTTCATTCAACACTGGTACATTAATATTTCTTCAGTTTTTGCACTTCATAATATATATATTTCATCCACAAGTTCACAAATTTATATGCATTTGTTTCACTTTCAATCACTTCCTGCTTCAGAACACATTCATTCCTCCAGGTTTCTTGACTGGTCTTTTCATGAGACTTCTTTCCAAACACATTATTTTCAATTTCCATAATCACTTTTGAAGCAAAACTCACACACATCATGATAAACCATAACCCTAATATTACCATTAGGTGTATTACTGGTTGGAATGAATGATTGTATATCAATATAAGATTCCCTGTATAATTTCAGATGTGAATTCAATCCATTATTTAAAGTTGGAACCAGTTACATTAAATTCACAGTATGGTCTATTCATGCATTATCTCTATTTTCATAAACACAGGGTACATCTATTTGCACCCCCAATAATAATTTATAGTCTTCAAATATTGCTCCCAGAAATGTTGGAAGAAATACTCATGCACCTGATCTACACATACATTTTGTCACAGTAATATTCTGGACACAAATGCAAAGTTCACACTTATGATTGTACCATATCCTAAGTGGAAAGTGAGCATGGATTCCTAAAACATCCATTTCACCTTTGTCTAATGCTCTCAAATATAAATCCTATTGGTGACTACATATTTGTTTCTTCCTAAGATTATGTATTCAACCTCAAGCCTGTTGAAAATGTCTAATCCTGTCACTCACTTTATACTCCTTATGAATATACTCACATGAATAGAGCAGAGAGCCCTGAGAACAGCTTAAGCAGAGCTTATATACTTTCCTTGGAGAGGGCAGGGACAGAAATTTATTGATGGGTCAGAGCGAGTGGGCGGTTAGTGTGAAACTGGGTGAGGGAATACATTCTGCAATTTGGCAGTTGGGGACAGCACAATCTGGGAACAAGATTACAAACAGTTCTCAAGATTTCAACAGTGTTTTGTTAAGCATACAGAAAAACAGAAAGTTACAAGTACCTTTTTTATTAACCTTTTATTCCCCACTTCTTCTTCTTGCTACTTTTAATCATAAAGGTGATTATTGGGGCATGTCACATTCTATGTCTGCTAGTGGGGTATTACCATAAGTTTAACTTGTCCAATTTGAGCTTGGAGAAAAGAACTTACATGGTTGAGCAAACAGGGTTTTATAGTTAGCAATAATATGAGGATTATTATTGGACAGGCCAGGGTTGATAAAAGCGTAGATAACCAGGGGGACTGTGTGAACCAAGACTCAAACCACCCTTTTGGGGCCTCTCTCTCTCGTTGACGCTTTTCAAGGCATCCTTTTATTTTACTCATAGGTTTTTTTTTTTTACAACCTCAGTATGGTCGGCATCAAAACAACATTATTACATCAATGCAGCACAAAGGCCCCCTTCTCTCATGGAGGGGAGGTCCAACCCTCAACTTGAGTATAAAACAACTTCAGCGAGAGATGTTAAAGATTCCTTCAAAGCTGTGATGGAGGTTTCTATTATCTTTAAGTTTTGGTCTCTTGCTGCTTCTATTTGGGTCATTTGTTGTGTACCATGGAGCAGGGCAGTGGTTCCTGTGACTACCCCTGCCACAACTCCAATTCCTAATATGATGGCTAAAGTGAGGGATATATGTTCCCAGTGGAACCGGGTTGTATGCCCCCCTGTTTGAACTTCAAATGAACCTTGGTCATTATAGAGCAATCTGGGACACATCTTCACCATTACACAATTAATCACATCTGTTGACCATTTCATGAAAACATAAACAACGTTTAAGTATATAGAATTATACTGTTGTAGGGACGAACAAGGCACGGCACCTAAGATAGCACCAAAGACAGGGAAAAAGTCCTATTTGGTTGCAACCGGATTCAGAGGGCATTGCTTCTGTTGTAATCAATTAACTCCCTGAACCCCAATTTTAGGTAGTTTTAGAATTTTGTACCCAACATGAAAGAGAAGGGACTCAGAAGTTCACAGTCTGCAGAAATTCACAAAACGAAGCTTTTTTTTTCTGTTTTTTCCTCTATTGTGGGTAAGTTAACTTTTCAAGGACACCTGGGAGGCACAGAGCTTTTTTTTTCCTTTTCTTTTATCCCCCTGCCAACTGTTACCATGGAGCCCAGTTTGTAACTTTTTATCTTAGAAATGTAGCCATCTCTGTGAAGCCCCAGCTCAAGGCCAGAGGCCTTGTTCACATATTCTGTGAAAAACTATTAAGGGGGTGTCTAGCTTAGGAGTGCTGATTTTTCCAGCCAGTAGGCAAGTAGAACAGGGCAACAGAATAAGAGGAAGTTAATCTACACTGAACTCATTTATAGAGACTCTTTTGCTGAAAGTCCTAAAGTCAGCCATGGTGAAGACTTCTGGAGAAGTTCAGTGAAGATTTTTCTGAGGGCCTGGTACAGAGGGGGAAGATGGGGAAGGCGGGAGGTGAGAGCAGCTCCGTGGATCTCAGTATAAGGAAGGAGAGATGTAAAAGAATAATGGGAAAGGATTTTGGGATTTTCCTAGCAACATAAATTGAGCAGTAGAAACGGTAGAGCAGAAAGGAAGACGGGAGTGAGTATCCCAAAAAGCCTGTGAGGGACTTTAAAATTTAGTAACCTGTTTTCAGTGATGACAAAGCAACTTTAAAGGCCATTTTCATTACATCTTCGATAGGGGTCTGAGGGCTCTCCTAAGCTGGTTTGAGCTTTGGGTTAGGTGGTAAGAGGACCTGGTGGGACCCGGTGTGGGCACTGACAGGAAAAGAGAGAAGTGAGTGGGTGGATGGGTACCTCAGTACCTGCTACCTCAGCAAGGGGGCAATGCTCTGAGAACCGGCGGAGGTTTCGGTTTTTGATCTAGTAATTGGAGAAGAGAAATCAGGTTTGCTGAGGTGGGACTGACAGCAGAGAGTCTGGAGCAGAAGGCTGAGTTTGAGGAACTATTGGAGAAGCATAGTTCAGGATGTGAGTGAAAGAGGAAAAAGGCCTTCACATAGGGGAATTTCCTTTCACCCTTTTGAGCACTTGCAGAAGTTAAAAAGGTTACACAGAATTTGAGGATCTAGAGACTCCTCTGTTGGCCATCAATTTGGGTTGTCTAAGTGGTAATATGACCAATGCTGTGTACAGAATTTGATGAGGATTTTGGGTTCCACCAGGCAGCCCCTGTATGCTCAAATCCCCATGACTTACAGAAGAAGTCGGCTTTTCCCCACACAGCCGTGGCGGTTTGTGGCTTTGATAGTCTGGCGGGCAACCATAGTAATATAGGCTAGCCAACCTGCATCTGGCTTGCCTGTCCCTACAACCATAATGTTTGTTTCCATTATCTATGGTACGGAAAGGATTTAATGGAATTTTAATGGGATCCTCTTCATCAGGGATATTCTAATTGGAAAGACCTATAGCCAGCTGGCAAATGTCTGGGTGGAGAGATGGCCTCCAGGTCCCTAAGTGGGCTGTATGCAAGAGAGACCATACTTCTTATCTAGTAGGATTTGTGATCAGCCATCGCTGCAGTAGGGGCTGATGAGCGTTAGGACTACGGGAGGCCAAGGAGAGAGTCTATAGCCTTACCCACGTGGCGAATATGCAATTTGAAAGGGTTAACAGTCTTTTCCAGTTTCCAGCCAGAGTCTGGACATGGCACAGGCTTTAGATGAGACGCATGGATGCAGGAATGATTCCCTCTACTTTTACTGCTGTAGGTGCTATAAGTAGTACCTGGAATGGTCCTTTCCAGTGGGGTTCCAGGGATGACACCTGATGTCATCTTATGTAGAGGAAGTCTCTTTCTTGATATCAATGTGGATTCCCCTCGTCCCCAGGTTGGAAGGCAGTAGCCAGCTGTTTCCACAGGTATATCTGAGTTCTTACAAGAGATTTAAGTCTGTCAAGCAAGGGTGTGTGGAAGGGATCCTTAGGTCTTAGAGTCGGGGTTAGGTCTCTTAGTGGAGGAGGGGCCCCATAGAGAATTTCATAGGGGGTGAGGTAACACAAAGAAACAAAGGGAGTATTTCTTGATGAAATAGTGCATAAGGCAGGAGCATAGTCTAATCTTTTATGCCGGTCTCTAAGCTTAATTTCGTTAAGGTCTCTTTAATGGTTTTATTTATTTTTTTTACGTGTCCTGATCTCTGGGGTCTATAAACACAATGTAACTTCCAATTAATCCCCAGGGTCCTGGCTAACCCCTGATTTACCTGGCCCATGAAGGGTCTTCAATTATCAGACCATGTTACATTAGGCAGGCCGTGTCTTTGATAAATATCTTTCAGGATCTTCTTGACCACAATTTGTGCCGGTTTTCTTTTATTTATTTTTTTTTGGTGGGAATGGCTTCAATCCATCCTGAAAATGTATCTACAAAGACTAGGAGATATTTAAGCCCATACCTTGCTTGCTTAATTTCAGTAACGTTCACTTCCCAGAATTGTCCTGGTCTGGTTCCTCATAGGTGCTTTCCTGTAGGAAGCTTGGAAGTGTAAACATTAACCAATTGACAGAACTGACAGGCCTTTGTTACCCATTCAATTATTTCCTTTCACTGTGAGTGAGTTAGTCTAAAACTCTGTTCTTGATCCTACAGTAATGCCTGCAGTTTTTTTGAACCAAGTTGATTGAGTTGATGTACATTTTTAACGTAGTGTAGGGCTTTCTGAAATTGCAGGCTGGGCTCACTGAAGTTGAGGAGTTCATTGTCAGTGTTCTTAGATGTTATCAAAAGCTTGCTGGTGCTCAAGGGTCCATTGGAATTGGGCATTCTCATTTAACAGCGGGTATAAAGGAGCAGCTAAGAACACAAACCCAGGTCCATAACCTGCTAAAGCCAGCAGTCCCAAGAAACTCTCTATGTTGTCTCCTCTTAAATGGGGGTGGTATCTGCACAACGGTTTGTTTCCTGGGCTCAGTGAGCCATCATTTACCGTGCCTAAGAGAATACCCCAGGAAGATTACTTCTTGCTGGCAAATTTGGGCCTTTTTGTCCGAAGCTCTCTACCCGAGTTGAGCAAGCTCAGATAATAGTGCTTGGGTCTCAGACTCACAGTTTTCTTTGGTGTTGGCTGCCAGTAGCTGGAAATCCACATATTGAAGCAGAATGACTTCGGGGTGCGTAGTTCTGAAGTTGTAGAGATGTCTGTGAAGGGCTTCATCAAAGAGAGTGGGGGAGTTTTTGAACCCCTGTGGGAGTCTAGTCCAAGTTAGTTGAAAAGACGTTCCGGTTTCTGGGTCTACCTACTCGAAAGCAAACAGCAACTGACTATCTTTATGCAGAGGCAAGCAAAAGAAAGCATCTTTTAAGTACAGAACAGTATACAATTTTCACTCGGCCACAGCAAAGAGGTTATTGGGGGTCCAGCATGCTGGGGCTCAGAGCTCACTTAAATAGAGCAGAGAGCCCTGAGAACAGCTTTAACAGAGCTTACATACTTTTCTTGGAGAGGGCAGAAAGGGAAATTTATTGATTGGTCAGGGCGAGTGTGCGGTTTGCGTGCACCCGGGTGAGGGAGTATATTCTGCAGTTTGGCAGTTGGGGACAGCACATTCTGGGAACAAAATAGCAAACAGTTCTCAAGATTTCAACAGTGGTTTGTTAAGCATACAGAAAAACAGGAAGTGACAAGTGCCTATTTAATTAACCTTTCACCTAAGCAAAATGGAAAGTGAGCATGGATTACTAAAAACAACCATGTCCAGGTTGCCTAATGCTCTCAAATGTTAATCATATTGGAAGCAACATATGTCTTTCTTCCTAAGATTATATATTCAACCTCAACCATGTTGAAAATGTCTAACCCTCTTACATTATACTTTGCTGATTTCCTAATGTCTCTATTGATATCTGCTTTCCTACTTATTTTCCCCAGTTCATCATTGTGACTGACCCTTCGCGTGTGTTGACACTGACATTCACTCACTACCCAAAAATCTATTGCTAAATAACTTTTGTCCAAATGCCATAATCACTCTTTTTTCTAAACCTACAGGCTATCTTCCTAATCCTACCGACTATGCCTTTTTGACTGGATGTTCTCTTCGACATTCAATCATCCAAGTTAGAAGGTCCTATCCCATTTTATATCGATTTATCTGAGACATCTGTGCAGAATGTAATTCAAAGCTAAGTATACCAATCATGGGCCCAATGCACTTCTAGGCTTCAAATCTTACCTAGATTTATATTTTCATACTTATATTTCACCTATATATTCTTGTAAATATTGCAGATTCCCAATACTATTAGTCATCATGCAGAATGATTCCTAACCCAAATCGAACCTGTTATTAACCCTAACCATACACTGTTCCCTCAATCTAACTTTACAGAAGAGCAGGCCCAGAGTTGGTCTTTCAATACAGGAATGTAGGAGATCTTCCACATGCTGAGAAACTCAAAGATCCATGTAGAAATGAACTCTGGAGAAGTTGTAGGCAGCTATGAAGGACCTGAGAGAGCAAAAGTCATCTTCAATGGCAAACAACCTTGTCAGGATGAAGGGTTTTGTCTGTATCAGTCCCTCTGTTCTTAATATAGAGAAGATGGACCAAACCAGGCCTGTTTGGAGAGCTGTTCCCTGGTGCCTATGGTTGATATACCATTCTAACTTGTGAAAGTGTCACAGTAAGTAGGGGCAGCCTTCATCTCATGGGACACTTGGAAGCAACTCTTAGGACCAAGTGGTTGCCAAGGCAGTTAGCTCATTCAGTTCCTAAAGGAAGTGACCTACATCTCTTCCTTGGTGATGGAACTCTCTGAACTTGGGATCCAGGAAGCCAGGCACTCAGAGCCAGTTGCAGTACTAGTCCCAGTGGACTCATTTGTTTGGATTTACCAAGGAAAGAGTCAGTCTTTCTTGGTACCTGCTGATGTGAGGATGGAAAAAGCCAGAAGAGCTCTGAAGAGGGGCCTTTACTGAGAAAGCAGGTAGTGGCTAACCGCTGACTCCAGACAACTTCACAGTGTTGGCCAAGGAGACCAGACCCGAGACAGGACAGGCCATTTCAGGAAAACATAGTAGGGCCCACTAGTCATAGGACACTCTGGATAGTCACAGACATACTAGGGGGAAGGTGGTGCCTTTGTGGGTGTGGGTGTGAGTTTGTGGTTTTGTCTCATGTTCTGAGAATAGGTAAGAAAGGCGGTTTGTTTGGTTTGGAGTGGGCAAATTCTAGTATGACTTATGACAAGGTGAGTGTTTCTATATCTGTGTATCCCACTGTGTCCTTCGTTGTAGACATTAGAAAAGAGAATGCATCACGGATGTGTCCTGTCTAGTAGAAAGCTTCCCAGCATTCATCCTACCCTATTTATGAATGGACTGTCACTTGCCTTAGGGATGGGAAACACCTACTTCCTTCCTAAGTCCTGTTTTCATCAGGAATTCTGGCCACTCTCCAAAATAGGCTCATGGTTTTGTGTGCAAGATATGTACCACCTCCAAGCTCTGGGACATGGCCGTGCACTGGATAGCTGAAGGGAATGGGGAGCATCTCAGAAATCTCAGATATCAGTGTGACCAGGAAAATATCAGTGGAGAAACACTGCTTTGGGCCTTTTGCTTACCTATTGTTCTGTTGCCCTGAATCTCAGGAAGGTTTTGCCTCAAGCCACCACTTTGTGAAGCGTGAAGAAAACAGTTTTTAAATGGAATTGAATAGGCATCACCTGTGGCTCTTTGCTTAATTGCATTGGAAAGGGACTTGTCTAAATCAGGTTTTTGGTCCTGTGTTAGGCCGTGGATTAGATTCTCAGCACCTGATGGATCCAAAGAATGATCCCATGTGTACATCCAAAACCAAAATAGCAAAAGTTCAGTCATTGTGGATGAAGTCTCTTGCCTTCCTCTGTTAGGTTACTGATCTCCATCAAGTGAGAATAGGGGATCCTTTCTTTCAAATGAGCTCTTCAAAGCCCTGCAGAGGCTAGCCCATAGGTGCTTGGGTTTTCTCATGACTCCATATCACATTAAGAATCTATACCTGACAGTCATTAGGCCTCAAATTGGAGAAGCAGAGCAGTATTAAAGGCAAGCCTATTTGACCACTCCTGGTTCACAGAAAGGGTGTCCAGCCCACCATGACTTTAGCCAAATGAGGGGAAAGGGACCTTATTTTGGACACTGTCTTGGGCTGCACCCCTCATGGAAAACTCCAGCCATAGGTAATGATGAGTGTCTATGTGGGAGAATATGAGGGCGATGAAGGAGTGTTTTGGTTTTAATTGTGGTCATTTGCGTGGCATTTGAATGAGATGACTGTGTCCATCTGGGCTTGAACTCTGGAGTGATTCTCCTTAGAAAATGAGTTCTGGTACTGAACTCAGAGAAGTATTGTCATGAATTTTGTTGGGATTTTAGCAGGCCACGCATGAGAGTCACCCTTGGAAACTGAGATGTAGGCCCAGGGTGGATTTCCACAGAGCACTGGGTATCTCATCCAGGATATCACATGATTTATTCTGAAATAATTGGCAGCCATAGTTGAAAGTCAAAACACACATGGACCTTACATTGTAGAACTCAATGTACCTGGCTTCATGTGACCTTTGGCCACTCTTTGGGAAGCCTTGCCTGTGAGAGTCCTCCAGAGCTTTCATTGAAATTAGCTTCCTCAACACTTAATGGTCCCTGAATGATTTGAACCCACAGTGCCTCCAACTTCATCCTTGAAAAACGGGGAAGATATATACCATGAAATGTTTTAAATTCCAATGACCAGGTGGCACTTGAGAACCTTTGGATGTCCTGCTGCTGATCTTGAGTGTTCCAGCAAAAGCGTTGATTGACTGTGTTTCATTTAAATGGTGTAGAACAGAGATGCCAGTAAGTTGGAGCCTGCTGAGTAGTGGGCCTATTGCAGTGGTGTGCAAGTGTGTGATAAAGCATTTGTGGTGGGGCCATGTGAATGTGCTATTGGCTTTTAAATGGCTTGGGACTGACATGGTGCAGCCAGCAGACCCTTATATGTAAAGGAATCTTGTTATTTGGAGAGATTTCAGGGCAATTTTCAGAATCAGGTTGCTATGGACAAGGGGGCAAGCTATGTTGGATAGAAGCCTGGTTGGTGCTTTCTCCTGCAGATCCTGACCCACCACACATGACAGAACTCCCTCCAGCACTGTCTCCCAGTTGAACTTGTTGTATTTCATGAAGCGAATACCAAAGTCCCAGTGTAGCACCAATAAAAACCACGAAAAGTGGAGGAATTCCAAATAGCTTCACAGTCCACATGGGAAGAAACTTAGCCTCCAGTGGCACCAGTTTACCTACAAAGAGAGAATTCAGCAATGCTGCCTCAAGTTCAATGTAAAATAAGAAACCATGTCCTCCAGGTCACATAGATGCAGACCCAGCTTTGATGGTCTAACTAGAAAGGAAGCTAATGCTCCTGAGAATAGCATATATTTCAAGTGCCCAACCTTGGAGGCAGTTTCTCAAAAAGTCTATAGGCCAACAGAGCTCCATGTTTGTGGAGTGTTTACCCACACAGGTAATGTCAAGTCATTGTTCTGGATGAGAGTGGGAATAATTTTGTGTAGCACATATTGCATACACAATGGATTCCTTATCTAATTTTCCATTCGAAATACTGAAACCCTGACACTAACACATACCCTACTAGACTCTGACTACTAATCCTAATATGAGGGAGAAAAATAACCTAAACAGAATAGGAATACAAGCAGATCAGAGGAGGCATGGTGTATATTTAGACTTTCCTTTTGCATTTCATAGGGTAGGAGTTATATATCTAGTCAATTTTTTGTTGGAATAGGTCTCTATGTGTTTTTAAGTTAAGAAATATGTGAATTCTTGTCTCCGTTTCTCTGTAGCTTATTCAGCACATGTATATTTATATGCACATATAGAATCCTTCCTGGTATGAAACATGCATACTTGTGAGGTGGCTGACTTGGCAGATACAAATTGTGAGAAGATATCACTGCTCCTAAACAGTGTTGGAACTGAAAATTCAACCTATGGGTTAGCTTCCTAGTTGAATAACACTATACGTAAATCCATGATCAGTAAAAAGAATATTTTTGGATCTGTGGATAATACATATTTCGTGGTGAATTTCGATTGGCATATATATTGCTCTTTTTAATATCTCTGTGTGTGTGTTTGTGTGTGTGTGTGTATATATATATATATGTATATACACACACACACAAGAAGTATATATATGTATATATATATAAATATATATATATATATATATATATATATATATATATATATATATATATATATATATATTCTCCAGATTTTTCAAAATATGAAATATATGTGTCTTATACCCACTCCGTAAATTCATTCATATTCATGTATATGGATTTATAATGAACTTTTCACAAGATTATTCTCAGAAATATTCATCCACCTGAAATACATATTTGTTTCCAGTACTGAAAACTAACTTCAGTTAATGTTGCATACAAATACTAATATTTATACAGTAACTGACCCAGTTTAACCTCAATGCAAGTAGATTCCTATGGGACATGTTGTGTATTTTAATGTTCATTTTTATTCAACACTGGTACATTACTATTTCTTCAATTTATGCACATCATAGGATATATATTTCATCCACCAGTTAGCAAACTTATAGGCATTTGTTTCACTTTCAATCACTTCCTGCTTCAGAGCACATGGATTCCTCGGTGTTTCTTGAATGGTCTTTTTATGAGACTTCTTTCCAAACACATTATTTTAAATTTCCATAATCAGTTTTGAAGCAAAACTCACAGACTCTTCATGATAAACCATAAACCTAATATTACCTTTAGATGTATCAGTGGTTGGAATGAATGTATGTGTATCAATATAAGATTTCCTGTATATTTTCAGATATAAATTGAATGCATTATTTAAATTTGGAACCCATTATATTATTTATTCACAGTATGGTCTATTCTTGCATTATCTCTATATTCATAGTCACAGGGTACACCTATTTGTACACCCAATACTAATTTGTACATCTTCAAAATATTGCTCCCAGAAATGGTGGAAGATATACTCAAGTCACCTTATCTACATGTACATTTTATCACAGTAATATTCTGGACACGAAAAGCAAAGGTCACACTTATTATTTTACCAATGTAATGGTCAGGCGAGTGTCAGAGGAAGAGACCACAAGAGACTGTCTCATGCAACAGCCAAGGGTTTATGGGGGTCCAGCATGCTGGGGCTCAGAGCTCCCTTGAATAGAGCAGAGAGCCCTGAGAACAGCTTAAGCAGAGCTTATATACTTTCCTTGGAGAGGGCAGGGAGGGAAGATTATTGATGGCTCAGGGCGAGTGGGCAGTTTGCATGCAAACAGGTGAGGGAGTACATTCTGCAGTTTTGCAGTTGGTACAGCACATTCAGGGAACAAGATTAGCAAACAGTTCTCAAGATATCCACAATGTTTTGTTAAGCATACCAAAAAATTGGAAGTGACAAGTACCTATTTTATTAACCTTTCATTCCCCACTTCTTCTTTTGGTTACTTTTAATCATTAAAGTGATCATTGGGGGTGTCACATTTTATGTCTGCTAGTGTGGTATATTGTTTTCTTATTACCATAAGTTTAACTTGTCCAATTTGAGCTTGGAAAAAGGAAACTACACGGTTGAGCAAACAGGGTCTCACAGTTAGCAATAATATGAGGTTTATTAATGGACCAGCCAGGGCTGATAAATGCGTAGTTAACCAGAGGGACTCTGTGAACCAAGACTCAAACCACCCTTTTGGGGCCTCTCTCTCTTGTTGATGCTCTACAAGGCGTCTTCTTAATTTAATCATAGATTCTTTTACAACTCCAGTATGGTCGGCATAATAAAAACATTCTTCACTCAATGCAGGACCAAGGCCCCTTCTCTCAATAAGAGGAGGTCGAACCCTCGCCTGTTCTGTAAAACAACTTCAGAGAGAGAGGTTAAAGATTCCTGTAAAACTGTGATGGAGGTTTTAATATCTTTAAGTTTTGGTCTATTTGCTACTTCTAATTGGGTCATTTGTTGTGTCCCATGGACTAGGGCAGTGGTTCCTGTGCCCACCGCTGCAGGAACTCCTATTCCTAATAGGATGGAGAAAGTGAGGGATACGGGTTCCTGGTGGAAGCAGGTTGTATGCCCCCCTATTGGAACTTTAAATGATCCTGCGTCATGATAGAGGACTCTGGGAAACATCTGCACCATTACATACTTAATCAGAGGAAGAGACCACAAGAGACTGCTTCATGCAACAGCCATATGTTGATCATTTTATGAAAACATAAACAATGTTTAAGTATATAGAATTATACTGTTGTAAGGACGGACAAGGCAAGGCACCTAAGATAGCACAGAAGACAGGGAAACAGTCCTATTTTGTGTAACCAGATTTAGAGGGCATTGCTTCTGTTGTAATCTTTTAATCCCCTGAACCCCAAGTTTAGGTAGTTTCCGAATTTTGTACCCAACATGTAACGTAAGGGGCTCAGAAATTCACAGTCTGCAGAAGTTCACAAAAAGCAGTTTTTGTTTCTGTTTTTTTTCCTCTGCTCTGGGAAAGTTAACTTTTAAAGGACACTTGGTAGGGGGAGAGCTTTTTTCTTCTTTTTTTTTCTTCCTGCCAGCTGTTACCATGGAGCCCAGTTGGTAACTTCTTTATCTTAGAAATGTAGCCATCTCTGGAAGCCCCAGCTCAACGCCAGAGGCCTTGTTCACATATTTTGTGAAAAAATAGTAAGGGGGTGTCTAGCTTAGGAGTGCTGATTTTTCCAGCCAGTGGCCAAGTAGAACAAAGCAACACAAAAAGAGAAGTTTATCTACACTGAACTCTTGTATAGGGCCTCTGTTGCTGAAAGTCCTAAAGTCAGCCATGATCAAGGCTTCTGGAGAAGGCCATTTAAGATTTTTCTGTGGGATTGGAACAGAGGGAAAGACAAGGAAGGTGGGGGTGAGAGCAGCTCCGTGGTTCTGAGAATGAGGAAAAAGAGATATAAAAGAATAATGGGAAAGGGGTTTGGGATTTTCCTGGCAATAAAACTTGAGCAGTAGAACAGGTAGAGCAGAGGGAAGGATGGGAGTGAGTATCCCCAAAAAGCCTTTGAGGGACTTTAAATTCTTGTAACCTGTTTTCAGTGATGACAAAGCAACTTTAAAGGCCATTTTCATTACATCTTGGATAGGCGTCTTAGGGCACTCCTCAGCTGGTTTGAGCTTTGTGTTAGCTGGTAAGAGGACCTGGTGGGACCCGGTGCTTGCACTGACAGGAGAAGAGAGGAGTGAGTGGGTGGAAGGGTACCTCAGTACCTGCTACCTCAGCAAGGAGGCAATGGTATGAGATCCAGCGGAGGTTTTTGTTTTTGATCAAGTAATTGGAGGGGAGAAATCAGGTTGCTCATGTGAGAGTGACTGCAGAGAGTCTGGAGCAGAAGGCGGGGGGTGAGGATGTATTGGAGAAGCATAGTTCAGGATGTGAGCAAAGGAGGGAAAAGGCATAAACATAGGGGAATTTCCTTGGAAGGAAATTCCCATTGATGGATCTTTTTGAACACTTGCCGAAGTTGAAAAAGTCACACAGAATTTGAGGATCTGGAGACCCCTCTGGGGGCCATCAGTTTTGGTTGTCTAATTGGTAATATGGCCAATGCTGTGTACTGAATTTGATGAGGAGTTTGGGTTCCACCAGGCAGCCCCTGTATGCTCACATCCCCATTATTTTCAGAAGAAGTCCGCTTTCCCCCCCACAGCCATGGCTGTTTGTGGCTTTGATAGTCTGCCGGGCAACATAGTATTCTAGGCTAGCCAACCTGCATCTGGCTCACGTGTCCCTAGATCCATAATGTTTGTTTCCATTATCTGTGGTACAGTAGGGATTTAATGGAATTTTAGTTGGATCCTCTTCATCAGAGATATCCCAATATGAAAGACGTATAGCCAGCTGACAAATTCTGGGTGGAGAGATGGCCACCAGGTCCCTAAGGGGGCTGTATGCGAGATAGACCATACTTCTTGTCTAGTAAGATTTGTGATCAGCCATCGCTGATGAACGGGCTGAGGGTAAGGACTACTGGTGGACAAGGGAGAGTCTATAGCCTTATCCACATGGCAAATATGCAATTTGAAAGGGTTTCCAGTCTTTTCCAGTTTTTCAGCCAGAGTCTGGACAGGGCGCAGGCTTGAGATAAGAATTAGGATCCAGGAATTGATTCCTTCTACATTTACCACTGTAGGTTTTATAAGTAGCACCTGGTATGGTCCTGTCCAGCGGGGTTACAGGGATGACACCTGATGTTGTCTTCTGTAGAGGATGTCTCTTATTTGATATCGATGTGGAGTCCCTCTTCACGAGGTTGGTAGGCAGTGGCCAGCTGTTTCAACAGGTATCGCTGAGTTCTTTCAAGAGCTTTAAGTCTGTCAAACAAGGGGTTGTGGAGGGGATCACTAGGTCTTAGAGTTGGGGTTAGGTCCCTTACTGGAGGAGGGGCTCCATAAAGAATTTCATAGGGGGTGAGGTTACACAAAGAAATAGAGGGAGTATTTCTTGCATGAAACAGTGCATAAGGCAGGAGCATAGTCCAATCTTTTATGCCGCTCTCTAAGCTTAATTTCGTTAAGGTCTCTTTAATGGTGCTATTTATTTTTTTTTACCTGTCCTGAGCTATGGGGTCTATAAGCACAATGTAACTTCCAATTTATCCCCAGTGTCCTGGCTAACCCCTGACTTACCTGGGCCATGAACGCCGGGCCATTATCAGACCCTATTACCTTAGGCAGGGCCGTGTCTTGGAAAAATATCTTTCAGGATCTTCTTGACCACCAATTGTGCCTTTTTTTGTGGGGAAGGCTTCAATCCATCCTGAAAATATATCTACAAAGACTAGGAGATATTTAAGTCCATACCTTGCTGGCTTAATTTCAGTAAAGTCCACTTCCCAGAATTGTACTGGTCTGGTTCCTAATAGGTGCTTTCTGCGGAAAGCTTGGAAAGATAAGCATTAACCTATTGACAGACCGGACAGACTTTTGTTACCTGTTCAGTTATTTTCTTTTGCTGTGAGTGGGTTAGTGGAAAACTCTGTTCTTGATCCTTCAGGAATGCCTGCAGTTTCTTGAAGCAAGGTGTGTGAATTAATGTACATTTTTAACGTAGTGTAGGGCTTTCTGAAATTGCAGGCTTGGCTCAGTCAAGTTGAGGAATTCAGTGCCAGTGTCGTTAGATGTTATCAAAGCGTTCTGGTGCTCAGGGGTCCATTGGAATTGGGTATCTCCATTTAACAGCGGGTATAAAGAAGAGTTAAGGACGCAAACACAGAAATCCATAACCTGCAAAACCCAGTAGTCCCAAGAAACTCTCTGTGTTGTCTGCTGCTAGATGGGGGTGGTATCTGCACAACCGTTTGTGTTCTGGGCTCAGTGAGCCATCGTTTACTGCCCTAAGGGAATAGCCCAGGAAGATTACTTCTTGCCAAATTTGGGCCTATTGGCAAAAGCTCTATACCCGAGTGGAGCAAGCTCATATAATAGTGCTTGGGTCCCAGACTCACAGTTTTCTTTGGTGTTGGCTGCCAGTAGCAGGTCATCCACGTATTGAAGCTGGGTGACTTTGGGGTGTGTAGTTCTGACGTTGTTGAGATCTCTGTGGAGGGCTTCATCAAAGAGAGTGGGAGAGTTTTTGAACCCCTGTGGGAGTCTAGTCCAAGTTACTTGATCAGACGTTCCAGTTTCTGGGTCTACCCACTAGCAAGCAAACAGCAACTGACTATCTTTATGCAGAGGCAAACAAAAGATAGCATCTTTTAAGTACAGAACAGTATACCATTTCTGCTAAGGGTTCAGAGTGATAAGCAGATTGTACGAATTAGTTACCGTGGAGCAAATGTCCTGCACTCTGTTATTAATCTCTCTTAGGTCTTGAACAGGGGATAGTCCCGGTTCCTGGCTTTTTTTACTGGGAGCAGGGAGTCTTCCAGGCCGATTGACAGGGCCTTAGGACCCTAAGGCCAGATATTTCTGAATATGGGGCCTTATCCCATCTTTAGCTTTTCTGCTCAGAGGATATTGTTGACATTGATTGGGGAGGCTGAGGTTTTTAACTCCACTGTTCTTGGAGGTTGTTTCACGGCTAGGCCTAACCTAGCCGTTTTTGCCCAGGTATCTGGTAATCTGTTATCCATTTCTGGGGTAGCTTGCTTGTTTGAGCAGTCTTGGGGGGTGTGAAGAGTGGATGTTCATCTTCTACTGACATTTATAAAGCCAAGACTATAGGAGTTTTTACTGAAGGATTTAGAAATTTCATTTTGGGGCCTTCGGGGTTAAAAGTTGTTTTGGCCTGGAGCTTACTGAGCAGATCTCTGCCCATCAATGGGGCCAGGCATTCTGGGATTACTAGGAAGGAGTGATGGATTTTTCCTTTCCCCATGTCCATGGTCCTCTTAGTTGTCTATGTCTGATATTTACTGCCATTAGCCCTTTGAACTAGAGACATTTTATTTGATAGTGTGCCCAGTGGGGCCTTAAGGGCTGAGTATACTGCTGCTGTATCCACTTCAAAGTTTACCTGGGTCCTCTCCACTTCAAAAGTTACCCTGAGCTCAGGGAAGGGATCTGAGCCCCGACGTTCTTAGTCATCCTTTTGAGTCAGAATGGCTGGCTGTCGTGGCTGTCTCTTTTCTAGGGCACTCTTTGGCCCAGTGACCTTTTTCTTTACAGTAGGCACAATGATCTGAGGCCAGGGGTGGCCTCTGGCGTGCGCCCAGGTTTCCGTTCCTGTCTTCCTGTTTGTTAATTTCTGGCCTATTTATTGTTGTGACCAGGACCTTAGTCAATGCCTTAGTCTATCTTTTGCATCTCTCATCTTCCCTTTGCTCCCTTTCTTTCTCTTTGTTTCTCTCATATAGTATACTTTCTCGGCTTCTCTGACTAAATCTCCCAAAGTCATATCTTGTGATCCCTCTAAGAGTTGTAACTTTCTTTTAATATCCAGGGCAGCTTGCCCAATGAAGGCCATCATGACAGATGCCTTTTGATCCTCTGCCTGAGGATCAATAGGAGTAAATCTCATATATGCCTCCATAATTCTCTCTAGAAACATAGAGGGATATTTATCAGGCCCTTAAATTATCTCTCTTACCTTGGCCAAATTAGGTGGTTCCCTAGCGGCCGATTGGAAACCCACTATTAGGGCCTGGCAATAAGTGGACAGATGCTCCCTACCTTCAAAGGTGTTGGGGTTTCAGTTGGGTCAATTCAAGGGGAAGCTGGCTTTGATTATGTTGGGAAGTTGTGTTGGTCACACATCTGGTCCGAGAATATATTTTTTAGATTCCAGGAGGTTTTTCTCTCATTCCTCTGCCGTAAAGAGAGTCCCTAGGATTTGTTGGCAGTCATCCCAAGTAGGCAAGTGTGAAAACCCCAGGGAGTTCTTTGAGTTCTTTTAGCCGGGTCAGCTTCCTCCAGGGAAGGAGGGGCTGTGTGTGACGCGGGGGAGTCATCTGCAGGGCACTGGGCCGGCCTAACTTCCTCCAATGGCAGAGAAGCAGAGTCAGCAGGGGAATCACTTAGAGGTTGTTGGGGGTTGGGGACAAGGGCAGGGGATAAGAAGGAGGAGGAGAGTCCAGTAGAATCTTGAGACTCAGGGAGAACAGAGGGTGGAGGAGGAGGAGCAGAGGGTTTGAGAGATAGAATCGTGGTGGAAGGAGTAGGAGCGTAGGCAGGGACAAGGAAAGGCTTCACCCATGGAGGAGGAGATTTGCAGAGGTCCTGCCAAGTTAAGATATATGGCTGTTGATCTGGATGGCTATGTGGCCTCAGCTGAAAGACAATATCTCTGATTTTTCAAATTAGTGGGAAGTAGAAACATCCTCCTGGGGGCCATCCAACTCCAAAGGTGTGTCATTCTGAGGCACAGAGAGTCTGCCAGGTACAGCGTTTTAATGAAAAAGAACGATTCTGGGCCCTTAAGCAGACTTTGGTCCAGTGATCAAGGGTCAGGGAGAGAAGTGTTGAAGTGCTCTGTCCCAAAATGAGAGATACACAAACAGTGAAAGCAACGACATACTACACAGACAAGACAAGACAATAAAGACAGACAATGGACGTCCAATACTGAGACAAGGACTGAGTAGCCCTCAAAACCTGATGGGCTGGCAATACCGAATCCGAAACAAAATATCAGAGTCGAGGAGACTATTGTTCCTTGATTTCCTGAGTCCTCTGGGGCGTCCCCCAGGGATGTGGCCTGTGGCTCTGTGACACGTCTGTCAGCCACCGTCAGAGAGAGCTCATGCTCAACACCGATAGCGATTTTGCAAAACCCTAACCTGAAACCTGAAACCAGAAAGAGTCACCTTACTTACCCTGAAAGGAGCCCCTTGGGGGTCTTTCGTCCGCCACTGCTGGATCTCGCTGGTGCCTCCAGATGTAAAGATCGGGTGAGCGACAGAGGAAGAGACCACCAAGAGAATGTCTCATGCAACAGTAAAGGGTTTATTGGGAGACCAGCTTTCTGGGGCTCAGAGGTCACTTGAATAGAGCAGAGAGCAATGAAAACAGCTTAAGCAGAGCTTATATACTTTCCTTGGAGATCGCAGGGAGGGAAGTTTATTGATGGGTCAGGGCAAGGGGGAGGTTTGAGTGCAAACGGGTGAGGGTGTGTATTCTGCAGTTTGGCAGTTGGGGACAGCACATTCTGGAAACAAGATTAGCAAACAGTCCTCAAGTTTCCAACAGTGTTTTGTTAAGCATACAGAAAAACAGGAAGTGACAAGTACCTATTATATTAACCTTTCACCAATGCCTAAATGGAATGTGAGCATGGTTTACTAAAAACATCCATGTCCACGTTGCCTAATGCTCTCAAATCAATCTTATTTGTGACTACATATTTGTTTCTTCCTAAGATTATATATTGAACCTCAACCCTGTTGAAAATGACTAATCCTATCACTCACTTTGTATTTTGCCTGATTTCCTAATGTCTCTATTGATATCTGCTTTCCTACATATTTTCACGAGTTCATCATTGTGACTGACTCTTCACATGTGCTGACATTTACATTCACTCTCTATCCGAAATCCTATTGCTAAAGAACTTTTGGTCGAAATCCTATACTCACTCTTTTTTTCTAAATCTACTGACTATCTTCCTAATCCTACCAACTATACCTTTTTGACTGGATGATCTCTTCTACAATCAATCATCCAAGGTACAAGATCTTAAGCCATTGTATATTGATTTATCTGAGACATCTATGCAGAATATAATTCAAAGCTAAGTATTCCAATCAACAGCCCAATGCCCTTCTTGGATTCAAATCTTATCTAGATTTCTGTGTTCATACATATATTTCACCAATATATTCTTGTAAATATCGCAAGTTCCCAATACCATTGTTTGTTCCTCAGTATGATTCCTAACCCAAATCGAACCTGTTATTACCCTAAACATACACTGTTCCCTCAAACTAAGTTTACAGATGAGCCGGGACAGAGTTTGTCTTACAATAGGAATGTAGGGGGTCTTCCACCTGCTGAGAACATCAAAGTTCCAGGCAGAAATGATACCCTGGAGAAGTTGCAGGCAGCTATGAAGGACCTAAGAGATCAAAAGTCATATTCCATGGCAAGCAACCTGGTCAGTATGAAGGGATGTGTCTGAATCAGCCTCTCCTTTCCTATTGTAGAGAAGACTGATCAAACCATACCTGCGTGGAAAGCTGTTCCCAGGTGCCTATGCTTGATATACCATTCTAACTTGTGAAAGTGTCACAGGAAGTAGGAGCAGCCTCCATCTCATGGGACCCTTGGAAGCAACTGTAAGTACAAAGTGGTGGCCAAGGCAGTGACTTCATTCAGTTCCTGAAGGAAGTGACCTCACCTCACTTCTTTGGTGATGGAAATCTCTGGACTTGTGATCCAGGAAGCCAGGCACCCAGAGCAGTCCCAGTCCCAGTTCCAGTGGTCTCACTTGTTTGGATTTACCAAGGACAGAGTCAGTCTTCCTTGGTACCTTCTGATATGAGGATTGTCAAATGCCAGAAGAGCTCTGAAGAGGGACCTTTCCTGAGAAAGCAGGTATTGGTTCACCACTGGCTCCTGAAAACTTCACAAAGTTGCAAAAGGAGACCAGATCTGAGACAGGACAGGCCATTTCAGGGGAACATAGTATGGCCCACCAGTTAGAGGACACTCTGGATAGTCACAGACCTACTTGTGTTAAAGAGGTGCCTTTTTGCGTGTGGGTGTGAGTTTGTGGTTTTCTCTCAATTTCTGAGAATAGGTAGGAAAGGCTCTTTGTTTGGATTGGAGTGGACTGTTTCTAATAAGTCGTTTGACAGGGCTAGTGTTTCTATGTCTGTGTATCCCACTGTGTCTGTGGTTGTAGACATTAGACAAGAGAATGCATCAATGCATGTGTCCTGTCTAGTAGAAAACTCTCCAGTATTTATTCTGCCTAATTGATCAATGGACTGTGGTGTGCCTTATGGATGGGCAACACCTACTAACTTCCTAAGTTAATGTTTTCTTCCTGAATTCTGGACACTCTCTAGTATAGGCTCATGGTTTTGTGTCCAAGATATGTACCATCTCCAAGATATGTGACATGTCCATATACTTGAGAGCTATAGAGAATGGGAACATCTTAGAAAACTCAGATATCAGTGTGACCAGTAAACTCTCAGTGGAGAAACCCTGCTTTGGTTCATTTGCTTACCTATGGTTCTGTTGCCCTGAATTTCAGGAAGGTCTTTGCCTCAGGCCACCCCTTTGTGAAGCCTGAATAAAACAGTTTTCAAATGAAAATAAATGGGCATAACCTGTGGCTCTTTGCTTAATTGCTTTGGAAAGGGATGTGTCTGAATCAGCCTCTTGGCCCTGTATGAGGTTGTGGCTTAGATTCTCAGCACACGATGAATCTAAAGATAGATTCCAAGTGTGCAATCAAAAGCAAAATGGCCAAAAATCTGTCATTGTTGATTAGTCTCTTGCCTTCCTCTGTTAGGTCCCTGACCTCTATCAAGTGAGAATAGGGATCATTTGGGTCAAATGAGTTCTTTGAAGCCCTGAAGAGATGCTTGTGTTTTCTTATGACTCCAAATCACATAAAAAATCTATCGCTGAGAATCAGTAGGCCTCAAATTGGAGAAGCAGAGCAGTATTAACGGCAGGTCTATTGGATCACTCCAGGTTCACAGGAAGGGTGTCCATGCCACCTTGACTTTAGGCAAATGAGGGGTAAGGGACATTTTTTTGGACACTCTTTTGGCATGTGTCCCGCTTTGAAACCTCCAGCCACAGGTTATGATGAGTGTCTATATTTAATAAGATGAGGGCCATGTGGGAGTATTTTGGTTTAAATTGTGGTCATTCGTGTGGCAGTTGGAAGAGATGACTGGATCCACCTGGGCTTGAACTCTGGTGTCATTCCCCTGAAAGACTGAGTTCTGGATCAGACATCAAAGAAGTATTGCCATGAATTGTGTTGGGATTTTCGGAGGCCACACATGAGATTCGCCCTTGGAATCTGGGAACTAGGCCCAGGGTGGCTTTCCACAGAGCACTGGGAATCTCAGCCAAGATATCACATAATTTTATTCTGAAAGACTTTGAAGCCATATTTACTAGTCAAAACACACATGGACCTCAATTGTAGACCTCAGTGGGCCTGGATTCTTGTGACCTTTTGGCCACTCTTTGGGAGGACTTGCCTGTGAGAGTTCTCCAAAACTTTCATTGAAATCAGCTTCCTCACCATTGAATGATTCCTGAATGAATTGAAACCCACAGTGCCTCCAACTTCATCCTTGAAAATTGACTAGATAAATACCATAAAATTTTTGAAATTCCAATGACCAGATGGCACTGGAGAACCTTTGGATGTCCTGTTGCTGATCATGACTGTACCAGACAGTGCATTGATTGACTGGATTTCATGAAAATTGTGGAGAACAGAGATGCCATTAAGTTGGTGCCTTCTTAGTAGTGGGACTAGAGCAGTGGTGAGCAAGTGTGTAATAAAACATCTGTTGTGGGGTCATGTGGATCTGCTATTGGCTTCCAAATCGCTGTGACTGACATGGTGCAGCTAGCAGACCCTTATATGTACAGACATCTTGTTATATGGAGAGGTTTCAGGGCAATGTTCAGAATCAGGTTGCTTTGGTCAAGGGGGCAACCTATGTGGTATACAAGCCCTGTTGGTGCATTATCCTGCAGACCCTGATCCACCACATTTGACAGAACTTCCTCCAGCATGGTGTCCCAGTTGAACGCATTGTATTTCCTGAAGCAAGTACCAAACTCCGAGTGCAGCTGCAAGAAACACTGTGAAAAATGGAGGATGATGAAATGGCTTCACAGTCCACGTGGGGAGACACTTAGCCCCCAGTGGCCACAGATTACATACAAAGAGAGAATTCAGCACTGCTGCCTCATTTTCATTGTAAAATAAGAATCCATGTCCTCCAGGTCACATAGATGCAGACCCATCTTTGATGCTCTCACTACAAAGAGAATTCAGCACTCCTGCTTCATGTTCATTGGGAAATTATAACCATGTCCTCCAAATCACAGAGATGAAGGCCCATCTTTGATGGTCTCACTAGAAAGGAACCTAAAGCTCCTGACAACTACATGTATTTCAAGTCCCCAACCTAAAGGCAGATTCTCCAGACGTCTTAAGGCAGGCAAATCTCCATGTTTGTGGAGTTTTTACACTGTCCCTTGTTTTTGGAAACTGTTCTATCATCTCCAAGGTTGTGAACTCCTGAGCATTTTCTATTTCAGATATGTATTTAAAGATTTTCTAACTCTTCTCCTCTAATTGTGTCTTACTTGGGGCGAAGGTAATGTCAAGGCATTGTTCTGGATGAGAGTAGAAAAATTTTTTGTGAAGCACATATTTGATAAACATTGGATTCTTCTTATTTTCCATTCGAAATACTGAATCCCTGACACTAACTCATACCCTACTATAATATGACTACTAATCCGAATATGATGGAGAAAAATACCCAAGCAGAATGAATATGCAAGCATTTCAGAGAAGGCATGGTGTATAGTAGGACTTCCCTCTTGCATGATAAAGGGTAGGTTTTATAAATCTAGTCAATTTTTAATTGAAATAGTCCTCCATGTGTTTTTAAAGTTAACAAATATGTGAATTCCTGTCTCCCATTCTCTGTAGCCTACTCAGCACATGTATTTTTATATGCACATATAGAATTCTACCTGGTATCACACGTACATTTTTATGAGTTGGCTGACTTGGCAGAAACAAATTGTGAGAAGAGATCTCTCCTCCTAAACGCTGTTGGAACTGAAAATTCAAACAATGGGTGAGCTTCCTAGTAGAACAATGTTATACATAAATCCATGTTTAGTAAAATAAATAATTTTGCATCTGTGGATGATTTATATTACATGATGAATTACGATTGGCATATAGATATTGACACTTTTTAATGTATTTTTTGTGGTTTTTCAATATATATAAACATATATATAAATACATATATAAATATATATATATACAAATATATATATATATATATATATATATATATATATATATATATATATTCACACTCTTCACATTTTATAAAATATGAAATATATGTGTCTTATATAACTCCGTAAATTCATTTATGTTCATGTATGTGGATTTATAATCAACTTTTCACAAAATTATTCTCAGAAATACTCATCCACCTGAAATACATATTTGTTTCCCAGTTCTGAAAAGTAACTTCAATAAATGGTGCTTACAAATCCTAATATTTCTAGAGTAAATGACCCAGTTTAACATCAATGCAAGTAGATTCCTATAGGACATGATTTCTATTTTGACGTTCATTATAATTCAACACTGGTACATTACTATTTCTTCAGTTTTTGCACATCATAAGATATATATTTCATCCACAAGTTCACAAATTTATAGGAATTTGTTTCACTTTCAGTCACTTCCTGCTTCATAACACATGTATTCCTCCATGTTACTTGACTGGTCTTTTCATGAGACTTCTTTCCAAACACATCATTTTCGATTTCCATAATCAATTTCGAAGCTAAGCTCACACACTCTTCAAGATAAACCATAACATTAATATTACCATTAGATGTATAGCTGGTTGGAATAAATGTATGTATATCAATAAAAGATTTTCTGTATATTTTCACATTTCCGTTCAATGCATTATTTAATGTTGGAACCAGTTATGTTATTTATTCACAGTATGGTCTATTAATGCATTATCTCTATATTCAAAGACACAGTGTACACCTCTTTGTCCCCCCAATACTAATTTATACCTCTTCAAAATATTGCTCCCAGAAATGGTGGAAGAATTACTCATATCACCTTATCTATATATATATTTATATATATTTTTTATCATAGTAATATTCTGGACACAAAAAGCAAAGGTCACAATCATGATTGTATCAAACCCTAAATGGAAAGTGAGCATGGATTACTAAAACAACAATGTCCAGGTTGCCAAATGCTCTCAGATGTAAATCCTATTGGTGACTACATATTTGTTTCTTCCTAAGATTATATATTATAGTTCGAGCCTGTTGAAAATGTCTAATCCTATCACTCACTTTATACTTTGCCTGATTTCCTAATATCTCAATTGATATCTGTTTTCCTACATATTTTCCCCAGTTCATCATTGTGTCTGACACTTCACATTTGGTGACATATACATTCACTGTCTACCCTAGACCCTATTGCTAAAGAATTTTTGGTCCAAATCCTATACTCACCTTATTTCTAAACCTACTGACTATCTTCCTAATCCTACTGACTATTGCATTTTGACTCGATGTTCAATTCGACAATCAATCGTCCAAGGTATAAGGTCCTAAGCCATTGTATTTCAATTTATCTGAGACATATATACAGAAAATTATTAAAACCTAAGTATCCCACTCAAGGGCCCAATGCCCTTCTCGTTTCAAATCTTACCTAGGTTTCTGTTTTTATACTTATATTTCAGCTATATATTCTTGTAAATATCACAGGTTCCCAATACCATTATTCATCCGGCAGAGAGATTCTTAACCCAAATAAAACATGTTATTAACCCTAAACATACACTGTTCCCTCAATATAACTTTACAAAAGAGGAGGGACAGAGTTGGTCTTACAATACTGGAATGTAGGGGATCTTCCACCTGCTGAGAACATCAAAGGTCCATGCAGAAATGACCCCTGGATAAGATATAGGCAGCTATGAAGGACATGAGAAAGCAAAAGTTAAATTCTATGGCAAACAACCTGGTCATGATGAAGGTATGTGTCTGAATCAACCTCTAAATATAGAGAAGATGGACCAAACAAGGCCTGTGTGAAGAGCTGTTCACAGGTGCCTATGGTTGATATACCATTCTAACTTGTGAAAGTGTCACAGAAAGTAGGGGCAGCCTGCATCTCATGGGACACTTAGAAGTAACTGTTAGGACAAAGAGGTTGCCAAGGCAGTGACCTCATTCAGTTTTGGAAGGAAGTGACCTCACCTCACCTCCTTGTCGATGGAACTCTCTGTACTTGTGATCCAGGAAGAGACACACTCAGAGGCACTCGCAGTCCCAGTTCCAGTGGTCTCACTTGTTTCAATTTACCAAGGACAGAGTCAGTCTTTCTTATTTCCTACTGATGTGAGGATGGCCAAATGCCAGGAAAGCTCTGAAGAGGGGACTTTCCTGAGAAAGCAGGTAGTGGCTCACCCATGGCTCCTGACTACTTCACAGAGTTGGCCAAGGAGACCAGATTTGAGACAGGAGAGGCCATTTTGGGGGAATATAATATGGCCCATCAGTCTGAGGACACTCCGGATAGTCACAGACCTACTTGGGCAAAAGAGGTGCCTTTGTGGGTGTGGATGTGTGTTTCTGGTTTTGTCTCATGTCCTGAGAATATGTAGGAAAGGCTGTTTGTTTGGATTGGCGTTGACTGTTTCTAGTAAGTCGTTTGACAAGTCAAGTGCTTCTATATCTGTGCATCCCACTCTGTCCGTGATTGTAGACATTAGTAAAGAGAATGCATCAATGGATGTGTCCTGTCTTGTAGAAAGCTTCCAGGCATTCATCCTGCCAAATTTATGAATGGACTGTGGCTTGCCTTATTGAAGGGTAACACCTGCTATCTTCCAAAGTTTCTGTTTTCTTCCTGAATTCTGGCCACTCTCCAGAATAGCCTCATGGTTTTGTGTCCAAGATATGTACCACCTACAAGTTCTGTGATATGGCCATGTTCTGGATTACTGACGGCAATGGCGAGCATCTCAGAAAACTCAGATATCAGTGTGACCAGGAAAGTCTCAGTGGAGAAACCCTGCTTTGTGCCTTTTGTTTACCTCTTGTTTGTTGCCCTGAATTTCAGGAAGGTCTTTCCCTCAGGCCACTCCTTTGTGAAGCCTGAAGAAAACAGTTTCAAATGGAAATGAATGGGATTCACCTGTGGCTCTTTGCTTATTTGCTTCGGAAATGGATGTGTCTGAATCAGACTCTTGGCCCTGTGTGAGGCTGTGGTTAGATTCTCAGCACCTGATGGATCCCATGTTTTCATCCAAACCCAAAATGGCCAAAAGAGCAGTCATTGTGGATGAAGTCTCCCCCCTTCCTCTGTAAGGTTCCTGAACTTCATCAAGTGAGAATAGGGATCCTTTGGGTCAAATGAGTTCTTCAAAGCCCTGAAGAGGGAAGCCCATAGGTGCTTGGGTTTTCTCATGTTTCTAATTCACATAAAGAATCTAAACCCCACAGTCAGTATTCCTCAAATTGGAGAAACAGAGCAGTATTAACGGAAGGCCTACTCGATTACTCCTGGTTCACAGGAAGGTGTTCAGGCCACCCCGACTTTAGGCAAATGAGGGGAAAGGGAGCTTATTTTGGACACTGTCTTGGGCTGCACCCCTCATGGAAACCTCTAGTCAGAGGTTATAATGAGTGTCTATATGGAAGAAGATGACGGCCATGCGGAAGTGTTTTGGTTTTAATTGTGGTTATTAGTTTGACGGTTGGAAATGATGACTGGCTCCACCTGGGCTTGAACTCTGCTGTAATTCTCCTTAGAGACTGAGTTCTGGAACTGACCTCAGAGAAGTATTGCCATGAGTTGTGTTGGGATTTTAGGAGGCCATTCATGAGAGTCACCCTTGGAATTGAGATGTGTGCCCAGGAAGGCTTTCCACAAGGCACGGGGAATCTCAGCAAGGATATCACATGATTTTATTCTGACAAACTTGGCAGCCATAGTTGAGAGTCAAAACACACATGGACCTCACATTGTAGACCTCAATGGGCCTGGCTTCATGTGACCATTTGGCCACTCTTTGAGAAGACTTGCCTGTGTGTGTTCTCCTGTGCTTTCATTAAAATGAGCTTCCTCCACATTTAATGGTTCCTGAATAAATTGAAAATCAGTGCCTCCAAATTCATCCACGAACAATGGCTAGATAAATACCATGGAATTTTTGAAATTTTCATGTCCAGGTGTCACTGGAGAACCTTTTGATGTCCATTTGCTGATCATGAGTATACCAGACAATTCGTTGATTGACTGGGTTTCATGAAAAATGGTGTAGAACAGAGATGCCAGTAAGTTGGAGCCTCCTTAGTAGCGGGTCTAGAGCAGTGGTGGGCAGGTGTGTGATAAAACATCTGTGTTGGGGCCATGTGGATCTGCCATTGGCTTCCAAATGGCTTGTGACTGACATGATGCAGCTAGCAGACCCTTATATGTTAAAGCATCTTGTTATATGGAGAGGGTCAGGGCAATGTTCAGAATCAGGTTGCTATGGGCCTGGGGGCAAGCTATGTGAGATAGAAGCCTGATTGGTGCATTCTCCTGCAGACCCTGACCCACCGCATGTGACAGAACTCCCTCCAGCATTATGT
Organism: Callospermophilus lateralis; assembly: GCF_048772815.1. NCBI lineage: Eukaryota > Metazoa > Chordata > Mammalia > Rodentia > Sciuridae > Callospermophilus > Callospermophilus lateralis. The sequence goes on from NW_027511080.1 coordinate 63,345, forward strand.
CCCAGTTGAACTCCTTGTATTTCGTGAAGCAAATACCCAACTCCCAGTGAAGCAGCAAGACACACCAGGAAAACTAGAGGATGACCAAATGGCTTCACAGTCTACACGGAGAGACACTTAGACCGCAGTTGCCACAGTTTACCTACAAAGTGAGAATTCAGCACTGCTGCCTCATGTTCATTGAAAAATAAGATACCATGTCCTCCAGGTCACATAGATGCAGACCCAATTTTGGTGCTCTCACTACATAGGAAGCTAAAGCTCCTGACAACAACATATATTTCAAGTGCCCAAACTCAGAGGCAGTTTCTCAAGATGTCTTTAGGCCTGCAGAGCTCCATGTTTGTGGAGTGTTTACCCTGTCCCTTACTTTTGGAAACTCCTCTACCACCTCCAAGGTTGTGAACTCCTGAGCATATTCCGTTCCAGATATGTATTCCCAGATTTTCTAACTCTTCTCCTCTAATTGTGCATTACTTCAGGCGAGGGTAATATCAAGGAATTGTTCTGGATGAGAGTGGGAAGATTTTTGTGTAACACATATTTGAAAACACATTGGGTTTATTTTCCTATTTTCCATTTGGAATAATGAATCTCTGACACTAACCCATACCCTACTAGACTCTGACTACTAATCCTAATATGATGGAGAATAGTAACTCAAACAGAATAGAAATACAAGCAGTTCAGAGGAGGCATGGTGTATATTTGGACTTCCCTTTTTCATTATATAGGATAGGAGTTATAAATAAGTCAATGTTTATTGAAATAGTTCACCATGTGTTTTTAACTTTAAGAAATATGTCAATTCCTGTCTCTCTTTAGCCTTTTTCAGCTCATGTATTATTATATGCACATATAGAATCCTACCTGGTATCACACGTACCTTCTTCTGAGGTGGGTGACTTGGCACATACAAATTGTGAGAAGAGATCACTCCTCCTAAACGCTGTTGGAACTGAAAATTCAACCTAAGTGTGAGCTTCCAAGTTGAACAACATTATACATAAATCCATTTTTAGTAAAATGTATATTTTTGGATATGTGGAAGATATATATTTCATAATGAATTTCGATTGGCATATATACTGCTTCTTTTTAATGTCTGTGTGTGTGTGTGTGTGTTTGTGTGTGTGTATATATATATATATATATATATATATATATATATATATATATATATATATATATATATATATATATACTCTCCAGATTTTTCAAAATATGAAATATATGTGTCTTATTATACACTCCCTAAAATCATTCATATTCATGTATGTGGATTTATAATCAACTTTTCACAAGATTATTCTCCGAAATATTCATACACCTGAAATTCATATTTGTTTTCTAAAACTGAAAACTGACTTCAGTAAATGGTGCATACAAATCATAATATTTCGTCATTGCAAGATGGCCACGAATAGAGTGCATCACACCAAGTGTACTGCACCACTGCACAGGTGAATAACGAGTTAGAGTGACAAAAAAACTATCTTGTTAGGAAATTACAGCAAAATGGGGGTGCACCAAAACCTAGAAGAAGGATTTCTAGCACCATGGTCCGGTAATTGAGTCTCAAACACGAGCCAAATGTGCGACCCGAGATCCCATTTGACTGATCCGCGCGGCCCACCCAGTGGCTAAAGACGGTGCGGCACCACCGAGATGGGTCCAATAAGCAGGGAGAAACGTTGATGAGGATTCTGTGGAATCCTGCCGGTAGAGCCCCCACTGAGCCTTGAGCTGAGTTCAGGATTTCAGACAGGGAAGGAAGCGGTACAGTTCTATCTCCCACAATGGAAACTCTTCCAAGGAAACCAATGGCCATCATCTTGGAGAGCTGAAGTAACCACAGCCACTCTCCTACAGATTACAACAATAAAACAGGAGTGTGTTATTCAGCTCATCTCCCATATATCGGGGAATTCGCATAAAATCTCTCCTAGGATTTCCGGGGGAGAGATTATCAGAACGAGCCTGCATAAAGATGGGGGAAAACAAGAGGCAACTGACCTTCAACTCCCCCTCTCATCAACTGTGAAAATAAAACCTGTCTAACCAGTGCTGGGGGAGGGGCAAGTGGAAAAAATCAAAACAATAGAGTGTCTGGCTTCCCAATAGACACCCTCCACAACCAACAAACTGCAGGCCCAGAGTACAGTTTGAACTGTCGAGAGCCATCACTCAGGGGAAATCTGGTCTTGAAGGAAAAACCAGGACTATCAGGAGAAACCAGAGGACTAGAGGCCAGGCCCTTGTGACTGGGCAGCGGGAGACTGCAGGCCCACAGGCGACAGTCCACCCGCTGCCCGCGTGACTAGGCGGCTTGGGAACGCCCTGCCGCCGGCGACCGACCGCACCACTGGGTGGCTAGAGATCGCCCGCCCGCCAGTGACAGCCCACCTGCTGCACAAGTGACTGGGCAGCTGGAGACCGCCTGCCCGCCAGTGACCCGGAGCTGAAACCAACAAGTGACAGTACAGTCCCACCCCCCTATACGGACACCTCAGCAAGGAGCCTTGGGCCTGCCAAAACAGAGAGGTGACGTCACTGGAGCTCGGCCTTTGGAATTTCTTCCAAGCGGAATCCACTTTAGCATGCATAGTCTACCAACACAAAGGAGAGACAACAGAGACATACAACACCAAAACAAATCTCTAGAATAAAGCAGAAACACAGCAATCAAATAGAGCTGGAAAGTAACGTGAACATCATGAAAAAACAATGGAATAAAAGGAGTACAAACAATGCAGGACAACTTAATTCTACAGGAGGACCTAGAAGCACCAGAAACAGGGATAGGGAAAGAAATCAAGGCAAACTTAACTCAGATGGAAAAAAATATTAGAGAAGACATGAGGCAGCAAGTTCAAGGAATAAAAGTATATTTTGAAAATGAATTAAACAAACAAATTCAAATGGCAAAAAATGAGCTTTACCAAAAAATAGAGATCTTAAAAAAATTCAAACAGTAATTCTAGAAATGCAGGAAACTATAAACCAAATTAAAAACTCAAACAAGAATATTACAAATAGAGTAGATCAAGTAGAAGTCAGAAAATCAGAAAATGAAGACAAAGTTTATCAACTTGAAAAGAATATAGTCAACACAGAAAAGATGCTTAAATCTATTCAAGAGATAAGGGATGTCAAAAAAAAAAAAACTTGAGAGTCATCAGGATAGAAGAAGGCATAGAGATTCAAACCAAAGGAATGGACAACATATTAAATGAAATAATTCTAGAAAACATCCCAGAGATGAAAGATGGATTGGATTGCCAAATCCTGGAAGCCTACAGGACCCCAAACATTCAAAAACATAATAGACCAAATCCAAGACATATAATTATGAAGATAGCCAACATACAGTACAAGGAGACAATATTAAACGCTTATAAGAGAAAGGAGGCAGATTACATTCAGGGGTAAACCAATTAGGTTAACGACTGATTTTTCATCACAGACTTTGAAAGAGAGAAGATCCTAGAACAATGTATTTCAAATGCTGAAAAATAATGGATTCCAACCAAGAACACTGTACCCAGCAAAATTAAGCTTCAGATTTGAAAATGAAATTAAAGTCTTTCATGATAAACAAAAGCTAAAAGAATATGCAGCCAGAAAACCAGCACTGCAAAGCATTTTGAGCAAAATACTACAAGAAGAAGAATTGAAAAATAGTGCCCAAAACTAACAGCAGGAGGTATTTCAGTAAAGGGGGAGGAAAATAACCAAAAAAGTAAAAATTAGCCAAACTAAAATATAATAAATAAATAAACATGACTGGAAGTACAAATCATATTTCAATTGTAACCTTAAATGTTAATGGCCAAAACTCACCAATCAAGAGACATGGGCTAGTAACGTGGAAAAAAAAAATCCAACAATATGTTGTCTTCAGGAGACCCATATGATAGGAAAAGACATACACAGGCTGAAGGTAAAAGTTTGGGAAAAATCATACCACTCACATGGCCCTCGGAAGCAAGAAGGAGTGGCCATACTCATATGGAATAAAATCAACTTCAAACCTAAGTAAATCAAAGGGATAAAGAAGAACACTATATTCTTTTAGAAGGAACCATCCACCAACAAGACTAACAATTATCAATTTGTATACACCAAGCAATGGAATTGCAACGTTCATAAAACAAACTCCCCTGAAGTTCAAGAGTCACATAGACTACAACACAATAATTATGGGTGAATTCAACACACCACTCTTGGCATTGGACAGATCCTCTAGAGAGAAACTGAATAAAGAAACTATAGAACTCAACAGCACAATCGATAACCTAGACTTAACAGACATATATAGAATATATCAACCATCATCAAGTGGATACACGTTCTTCTCAGTAGCAGCACATTGATCCTACTCAAAGATAGACCATATATTATGCCATAGGGCAATTCTTAGTAAATATAAAGGCATGGAAATAATACCATGCACCATATCTGATCATAATGGAATGAAACGGGAAATCAATGATAAAAGAAGGAAGGAAAAATCCTGCATCACATGGAAAATGAACAACATGCTACTGAATGATCAATGGGTAACAGAAGACATAAAGGAGGAGATAAAAAAATTCTTAGAGACAAATGACAATACAGACACAATGTACCGGAATCTATGGGACACAGTGAAAGCAGTTTTAAGAGAGAAATTCATTTATTGGAGTTCTTTCCTCAAAAAAAGAAAAACCAGCAAATAAATGAACTCATGCTACACCTCAAAAACCTAGAAAAGGAAGAGCAAAACAACAGCAAATGTAGTAGAAGACAAGAAATAATCAAATTTAGAGAAGAAATCAACAAAATTGAAACAAAGAAAAACATTGAAAAAATTGATAAAACTAAAAGTTGGTTTTTTGAAAAAATAAATAAGATCGACAGGCCCTTAGCCATACTAATGAACAGAAGAAGAGAGAGAACTCAAATTACTAAAATACGGGATGAAAAAGGCAATATCACAACAGACACTACAGAAATAAAGAAGATAGTTAGAAAGTATTGTGAAACACTATATTCCAATAAAATTGAAGATAGTGAAGGTATTGATAAATTTCTTAAGTCATACGATCTGCCCAGATTGAGTCAGGAAGACACACACAATTTAAACAGACCAATAACAAAGGAAGAAATAGAAGAACCATCAAAGGACTGCCAACCAAATAAAACCCTGGACTCGATGGGTATACAGCGGAGTTCTACAAAACCTTCAAAGAAGAACTAATACCAATATTATTCAAGCTATTTCAAGAAAAACAAAAAGAAAGAGCTCTTCCAAATTCATTCTATGAGGCCAACATCACCCTGATCCCGAAACCAGACAAAGACACTTTAAAGAAAGAAAACTACAGAACAATATCTCTAATGAACTTGGATGCAAAAATTCTCAATAAAATCCTGGTGAATCGAATACAGAAGCATATCAAAAAAAATTGTGCTTCATGATCAAGTAGGATTCATCCCTGCGATGAAAGGCTGGTTCAATATATGGAAATCAATAAATGTAATCCACCACATCAATAGACTTAAAGACAAGAACCATATGATCATCTCCATTGATGCAGAAAAAGCATTCGACAAACTACAGCATCCCTTTATGTTCAAAACACTATAAAAACTAGGGATAAAAGGAACTTACCTCAACATGGTAAAAGCTATATATGCTAAAAATCAGGCTAGCATCATCCTAAATAGAGAAAAGCTGAAGAAATTCCCTCTAAAATCTGGAACAAGACAGGGATGCCCTCTATCACCACTTCTATTCAATTATGTTCTAGAAATACTAGCCAGAGCAATTAGACAGACAAAAGAAAATAAAGGCATAAAAATAGGAAAGGAAGAATTTAAATTATCGCTATTTGTAGATGACATGATAATATATTTAACAGACCCAAAAGGGTCTACAAAGAAACGGCTTGAGTAAATAAATGAATTCATCAAAGTGGCAGGATATAAAATCAACACACAGAAATCAAAGGCATTTTTGTATATCAGCAACAAAACTTCTGAAATGGAAATGAGGAAAACCACTCCATTCACAATATCCTCAAATAAAATAAAATACTTGGGAATCAACCTAACAAAAGAGGTGAAAGATTTATATAATGAAAACTACAGAACTCTAAAGAGAGAGATAAAAGAAGATCTTAGAAGATGGAAAAATGAACCCTGTACATGGATAGGCAGAAATAACATTATCAAAATGGCAATATTACCCAAAGTTCTCTACAGGTTTAAAGTGATGCCAATCAAAATCCCAACAGCATTTCTTGTAGAAAAAGATAAAGCAATCATGAAATTCTTATGGAAAAACAAAAGACCCAGAATAGCGAAAGCAACTCTAAGCAGTAAGTGTGAATCTGGAGTTATAGCGATATCAGAGTTCAAACTGTACTACAAAGCAATAGTACCAAACACAGTGTGGTACTGGTACCAAAACAGGCAGGTGGACCAATGGTACAGAATAGAGGACACAGAAACCAATCCACAAAATTACAACTTTCTTATATTTGATAAAGGGGCTAAAAGCATGCAATGGAGAAAGAATAGCATCTTCAACAAATGGTGCTGGGAAAATTGGAAATCCATATGCAAATAAATGAAACTGAATTTCTTTCTTTTGCCATGCACAAAGGTTAACTCAAAATGGATCAAGAAGCTAGATATAAAATCAGAGACACTGCGTCTGATAGAAAAAAAGTTGGTTACGATCTTCATACTGTGGGGTCGGGCTCCAAATTCCATAATAAGACTCCCATAGCCCAAGAGTTAATAACAAGAATAAACAAATTGGACTTACTTAAACTATAAAGTTTTTTCTCAGCAAGAGAAACAATAAGAGAGGTAAATAGAGAGCCTACATCCTGGGAACAAATTTTTACCCCTCACACTTCAGATAGAGCCCTAATATCCAGAATAAACAAAGAACTCAAAAAATTAAACAATAAGATAACAAATAATGTAATCAACAAATGGGACAAGGAACTGAACAGACACTTCACAGAGGAAGACATACAATCCATCAACAAGTACATGAAAAAATGCTCACCATCTCTAGCAGTCAGAGAAATGCAAATCAAAACCACCCTAAGATACCATCTCACTCCAGTAAGATTTGCAGCTATTATGAAGTCACAGAACAACAAGTGTTGACGAGGATGTGGGGAAAAGGGTACACTTGTACACTGCTGGTGGGACTGCAAATTGGTGAAGCAAACTTTGAAAGCAGAATGGAGATTCCTGGGAAAACTGGGAATGGATCCACCCTTTGAAACAGCTTTTGCCCTTCTCAGACTATTCCCTGAGGATCTTAAAAGAGCGTACTATAGGGATACTGCCACATCAATGATCATAGTGGCACAATTCAAAATAGGTAGACTGTGGAAACAAACTAGATGCCCTTCAATATATGAATGGATAAAAAAAAATGTGGCATCTATACACAATGGAGTATTATGCAGCACTAAAAAATGACAAAATCATAGAATTTGTAGGGAAATGGATGGCATTAGAGCAGATTATGCTAAGAGAAGGTAGCCACTCTTTAAAAAACAAAAGTCAAATGTCTTCTTTGATATAAAGAGAGCAACTAAGAATAGAACAGGGAGAAAGAACTTGAGGAAAAGATTAACATTAATCAAAGACGAGAGAGGAAAGCAAAAGGGAGAGAGAATGGAAACCATATGGAAATGGTAGGAGACCCTCAATGTTACACAAAATTACATATAAGAGGTAGTGAGGGGAAAGGGGGGTGGAATAGGGAGAGAAGTGAAAAACAGCAGATGAGGTAGAGAGGAAAGATGGGAGGGGAGGGGAGGGAAGATAGTAGGGGATAGGAAATGTAGCACAATACAACAGTCACTTATATGACATTTTGTAAAAATATGAATGTGTAACCATTGTGATTCTGCAACTCGTATTTGGGGAAAATTGGGAGTTCATAACCCAATTGAGTCGAATGTATGAAAGATGATATACCATGAGCTTTGTAATGTTTTGAACAACCAATAAAAAATAAATAAATAAAGGTTTAACATTGAGTGGGAAGATATCAGCTAAAAAAGTGTTGAGATGCATTCATTTTGCTAAGCAGAAACTTTGTTTTGTTTAGTTGTATCTATCACAAATTTATTGTACCAGAAAACTGGTTTTAAAAATGCACATAATTGAGATTAAAGGTTAATCCACCTACCCTCCTGAAAAATTCATAGTATTTCCTATATTTTTCATATTTCATTTTTTAGTGAATATTTTGTCATGGACCAGTTCTAGTCTTAGGCTATTCTTCCAGAATACTAACTCAACTGACAAGTTGGTAAAATGTGTTGGATTGTTCTTTTCATCTTTTATTTAATTGTTTCTAACTGATAATGTGTATTTTTCTTATCTTTATTTGGACATACATACCCAACTTTATCTTTGCATTTTATGTTTTACTCGGAAAGAGACTCATCAAAAGCTCTGTATTATATGTATCAGTAATCAAACATTTAGAGATCGCAATTATTCTTAATTTTGCCTGAAAATATCTTTGTACAATTTTTCTTATAAAGATTTAGAATTATTAATACTGCCCCTACTGTAATAAGTAACTACTTACAAAAAGGATTAAACAATTGACTTTATATCAATTATGAATATGAAAATTACTAAAATAAGTATTTTTTAATTAACACACAATTGATAGAAATTGAAATCACAAGAAGGCCATTTGAAATGTCAGTGCATATGGTCCTTAAATAATAGGTTGTTCAAAAAAAAATTTCTCTAATTCATAAGAGTTAATATGCCATATTACAACTTAATGTGATATAAAACCTTAAATTATCAGTATTCATAAATAAGAATGATACCTGTTAACTTAAACATGTTTATTTGATTTTCACTGTAAGATGTTAATTCTGGAAGACTTGAAAATTAAGAAAGACTTGGTATATATTATTTCTAACAGGCTAATCAAAGTAATTTTAAATATATATGTATATATATATGTAATACATGTGAATGAATATAGATGCATATGTATAATAAATGTATTGTAATATATCTATCAGGTGATTATAATTTTTAAATTTTCTCAAGAAAAAAGAATGACTATAAAATCAGTTTTAAATGTAAATTTCATAGCATACTAGTTTTTGTAATGACATGAGAGAAAAATACATAAGGAGGGAAAGTGAAAAAGAATAGAGAGAAGGGGGAAAACGATTAAGAAAGTGAGTAATGAAGAGGGTGAGGAGTGTTTGATGATAAGATAAAGTGGAGGAGCTGGGTTTCTGGCTCAGTGTTAACATGCTTGTCTAGCATGTGTGAGGCACTGGGTTATATTCTCATCACCACATACAAATAAATAAAATGAAGGTCTATGAACAACTGAAAAAATAAAAAATGAAAAAGGAGAAATATTACCAAAATTCCAAGTTTTTATAAATGTTAAATAAAAAACAATTATGTTACATAGCCTTATGCAATTTCTAGACTCCCCAAAATAGTCATTAAATGTTAGATTATTAGTGCTATAACTGAAAATCTATTGCTCTTTCCTCTACATTCTGTGGCATGCTAGTGCTACAATAAAGTGTATTATGACACCAAAAAAAATCAAATATTTCTACAGTAACTGACCCAGTTTAACATCAATGCATGAAGATTCCTATGGGATATAATGCGTATTTTGACGTTCATTTTCATTCAAAACTGGTACATTACTATTTCTCCAGTTTATGCACATGATAGGATGTATATTTCATCCACAATTTAGCAAATTTATTCGCATTTGTTTTACTTTCCATCACTTCCTGCTTCAGAACACATGGATTACTCCATGTTTCTTGACTGCTCTTTTTAAGAGACTTCTTTATAAACACATTATTTTCGATTTCCATTATCAATTTTGAAGCAAAACTCACACAACCGTCATGATAAAACATAACCCTAATATTATCATTAGATATAAAACTGGTTGGAATGAATGATTGTATTTCAATATAAGATTTCTTGTATACTTTCAGATATCAATTTAATCCATTATGTAAAGTGGAACCAGTAATATTATTTATTCACAGTATGGTCTATTCATGCATTATCTCTATATTGATAGACACAGGGTACACCTCTGTGTATGCCCAATAATAATTTGTATATCTTCAAAATATCGCTCCCAGAAATGGTGGAAGAAATACTCATGTCAACTGATTTATACATACATTTTATCACAGTAGTATTCTGGACACAAAATGCAAAGGTCACACTTAGGATTCTCCCAAAAGCCTAAATGGAAAGTGAACATGGATTACTAAACTAATCCATGTCCAGGTTGCCTAATGCTCTCAAATGTCAATCATATTGGTGACTACATATGTGTTTCTTCTGAAGATTACATTTTCAATCTCAACCCTGTTGAGAATGTCTAAACCTATGACTCATTTTATAATTTGCCTGATTTCTTAATCTCTATTGATATCTGCTTTCCTACTATTTTCCCCAGTTCATCATTGTGACTGACTTTTCACATGTGCTGACATATGTATTCAATCTCTACCCGACACCCTATTGCTAAAGAACTTTTGGTGCAAATCCTATACTCAATCTTCTTCCTAAACCTACCGACTATCTTCCTAATCCTAGCGACAAATCCTTTTTGACTGGATGTTCTCTTCGTTATTCAATCATCCAAGGTGCAAATTCCTGTTCCATTGTATATTGCTTTATCTGAGACATATGTGCAGTACATAAGTCAAAGCTAATTAAACCACTCAAGGGGCAAATGCCCTTCTGGGCTTCAAATCATACCTAGATTTCTTTTTCCATACTTATATTTCACCCACAAGTTAGCAAAATTATTTGCATTTTTGTCATTTCAATTACTTCCTACTTCAGAACACATGCATTCCTCTATGTTTCTTGACTGGTCTTTTCATGAGACTTCTTTACAAACACATTATTTTCCATTTCCATACTCACTTTTGAAGCAGAACTCACACACCTTTCATGATAAAATATAACCCTAATATTACCATTAGATGTATAACTCATTGGAATGAATGATTCTATATAAATATAAGATTTCTTATATATTTTTAAATATCAATTCTATCAATCCGTTATTTAAAGTGGAATCAGTTATATTATTTATTCACAGTATTGTCAATTCATGCATTACTTCTATATTCATAGACACAGGGTACACCTCTGTGTACACCCAATAATAATTTGTATATCTTCAAAATATTGCTCCCAGAAATGGTGGAAGAAATACTCATGAAAACTGATTTATACATACATTTTATCACAGTAGTATTCTGGACACAAAATGCAAAGGTCACACTTAGGATTCTCCCAAAAGCCTAAATGGAAAGTGAACATGGGTTACTAAAATCATCCATGTCCAAGTTGCCTAATGCTCTCAAATGTCAATCTTATTGGTGACTACATATTTGTTTCTTCCTAAGATTATATATTGAAACTCAACCCTGTTGATAATGTCTAATCCTATCACTCACTTTGTACTTTGCCTGATTTCCTAATGTCTCTATTGATATCTGCTTTCCTACATATTTTCCGCATTTCATCATTGTGACTCATTCTTCACATGTGCTGACATTTACATTCACTCTCTAACCGAAACCCTATTGCTAAAGAACTTTTGGTCCAAATCCTATACTCACTCTTCTTCCTAAACCTACGGACTATATTCCTAATCCTACCGACTATCCCTTTTTGACTGGATGTTCTACTCTACATTCAATCATCCAAGTAACGGTCGGGCGAGCGTCGGAAGAAGAGACCACCAAGTGTCTATCTCATGTAACAGCAAAGGGTTTATTGGGGGTCCAGCATGCTGGGGCTCAGAGTTCACTTGAAAAGAGTAGAGAGCCCTGAGAACAGCTTAAGCAGATGTTATAAACTTTTCCTTGCGAGTGCAGGGAGGGAAGTTAATTGATGTGTCAGGGCGAGTGTTCAGTTTGCATGCAACCTGGTGGGGGAGTACATTCTGCAGTTTGGCAGTTGTGGACAGCACATTCTGGGAACAAGATTGGCAAAAATTTCTCAAGATTTCAACAGTGTTTTGTTAAGTGTACAGAAAAACAGGAAGTGACAACTACATATTTTATTAACCTTTCATTCGACACTTCTTTTTCTGGCTACTTTTAATCATAAATATGATCATTGGGTGGTGTCACATTCCATGTCTGCTAGTAGGGTATTACCATTAGTTTAACTTGTCCAATTTGAGCCTGGAGAAAATAAATTACATGGTTGAGCAAGCAGGGTTTTATAGTTAGCAATAATGTGAGGATTATTATTGGACCCGCCAGGATTGAAAAATGCGTAGTTAACCAGGGGGACTTTGTGAACCAAGATTCAAACCACCCTTTTTGGGCCTCTCTCTCTCGTTGACGCTCTTCAAGTCGTCATTTTAATTTACTCATAGATTTTTTTACAACTCCAGTATGGTTGGCATAAAAACAACATTCTTCCATCAATGCAAAACAAAGGCCCTCTTCTCTCATGAAGAGAAATTCCAATCCTCGACTGTTCTGTAAAACAACTTCAGAGAGATAGGTTAAAGATTCCTGCAATGCTGTGATGGAGGTTTCTAATATCTTTAAGTTTTGGCCTATTGCTGCTTCTATTTGGGTCATTTGTTTTGTCCCATGGACCAAGGCAGTGGTTCTTGTGCCCACCCCTGCAGCAACATGTATTCCTAATAGGATGGCGAAAGTGAGGGATATATGTTCCCAGTGGAACCAGGTTTTATGCCCCCCTATTTGATCTTCAAATGAACCTGTGTCATGATAGAGCACTCTGGGAAACATTTGCACAACTACACAATTAATCACATCTTTTGACCACTTCATGAAAACATAAACAATGTTTTAAGTATATAGAATTACACTGTTGTAGGGATGGACAAGGCAAGGCACCTAAGATAGTACCAAAGACAGGAAAACAGTCCTATTTGTTTGCAACCATATTCAGAGGGCATTACTTCTGTTGTAATCAATTAAATCCCCGGAATCCCAAGTTTAGGTAGTTTCAGAATTTTGTACCCAACATATAAGGGAAGGGGCTCAGATGTTCACAGTCTTAAGAAGTTCACAAGAAGCCGTTTGTCTTCTTTTTTTTTCCTCTGTTCTGGGAAAGTTAACCTTCCAAGGACACCTGGGTGAGGGAGAGCTTTATATTCCCTTTATTTTTCCCCCTGCCAACTGTTACCATGGAGTCCAGTTGGTAACTTCTTTATCTTACAAATGTAGCCATCTATGTGAAGCCTCAGCTCAAGGCCAAGGCCTTGTTCACATATTTTGTGAAAAATTAGTATGGGGGTGTCTAGCTTAGGATTGCAGATTTTTTTAGCCAGTGGCCAAGTAGAATAGGGCAACATGAAAAGTGGAATTTTATCTACTTAGAAATCTTTTATTGGGACTCTTTTGCTGAAATTCCTAAATTCAGCTATGTTGGAGATTTCTGGAGAAGGTCAGTTAAGACTTTTCTGTGGGCCTGGTACAGAGGGGGAAGACGGGGAAGGCATGGCTGTGAGCAGTTCCGTGGATCTGAGAATGAGGTAGGAGAAATGTAAAAGAATAATGGAAAAGGGGTTTTGGATTTTTCTAGGAACAAATCTTGAGCAGTACAACAGGTACAGCAGACGGTAAGATGGGAGTTAGTATCCCAAAAAGCATTTGAGGGACTTTAAATACTTAGTAACATGTTTTCAGTGATGAAAAAGCAACTTTAAAGGCCATTTACATTGCATCTTGGATAAGGGTGTGAGGGCTCTTCTCAGATGGTTTGGGCTTTGTGTTAGGTAGTAAGAGGACCTGGTGGGACCCAGTGCGGGCAATGACAGGAGAAGAGAGGAGTGAGTTGGTTGAGGTGTACCTCAGTACCTGCTACCTCAAGAAGGGGGCAATGGTCTTAGAACAGGTGGAGGTTTGGGTTTTTGATCTAGTAATTGGAGGGGAGAAATCAGGTTGCATAGGTGAGAGTAAGAGCAGAGAGTCTGGAGCAGAAGGCTGAGGGTGAGGATCTATTGGAGAAGCATAGTTCAGGATGTGAGGAAAGGAGGGAAAAGGCCTCCACATAGGGGAATCTCCTTTTACCCGTTTCAGCACTTGCAGAAGTTAAAAAGGTCACGCAGAATTTGAGGATCCAGAGACCCCTCTGGGGGCCATCAATTTTGGTTATCTAATTGGTAATATGGCCAATGTTGTGTACAGAATTTGATGAGGAGTTTGGGTTCCATCAAGCAGTCCCTGTATGCTCACATCCTCATGACTTACAGAAGAAGCCGGCTTTCCCCCAACACAGCCTTGACTGTTTGTGGCTTTGATAGTCCGCCGGGCAAACATAGTAATCTAGGCTAGCCAACCTGCATCTGGCTCGCGTGTCCCTACATGCATAATATTTGTTTCCATTATCTATGGTAGAGAAGGGATTTAATGGAATTTTAGTGGGATCCACTTCATCAGGGATATCCCAATGGAAAAGACCTATAGCCAGCTGACAAATGTTTCTGTGGAGAGATGGCAACCATGTCCCTAAGTGGGCTGTATGCGAGATAGACCATACTTCTTGTCCAGTAAGATTTGTGATCAGCCATCGCTGCTGAATGGGCTGATGAGGGTTAGGACTACTTTTGGTCAAGGGGAGAGTCTATTGCCTTATCCACATGGCAAATACACAATTTGAAAGCGTTACCAGTCTTTTACAGTTTCCAGCCAGAGTCTGGACAGGGCACAGGCTTGAGATGAGAGGTATGGATCCAGGAAGTGATTCTGTCTACCTTTACTGCTGTAGGTGTTATAAGTAGCACCTGCTATGGTCCCTTCCAGCAGGGTTCCAGGGATGACACCTGATGTCATCTAATGTAGACAAAGTCTCTTTCTTGATATTGATGTTGATTCCCCTCGTCACCGGGTTGGTAGGCAGTGTCCATCTGTCTTCACAGGTATCTATGTGGCTCTGGCTGAAAGACAATATCTCTAACTTTTTAAATTAGTTAGAAGTAGAAAGATCCTTCTAGGGTCCATTCAAATCCAAAGGTGAGCCATTCTGAGGCACAGAGAGTCTGCCAGGTCCAGCATTTTACTGAAAAAGAAAGATTCTGATCCCTTAAGCAAACTTTGTTGCAGTGAACAAGGGTCAGAGACAGAGGCATTGAAGTGCTCTGTCCCATAATGAAAGATACACAAACAGTAAAAGCAACAACACATGACACAGACAAGACAAGACAATAAAGACAGGATATGGAAGTCCAACACTGAGACCAGGACTGAGTAGTTGGCAAAACCCGATGGGTTGGCAATACCGAATCTGAAACAAAATATCACTGAGTCATGGAGACTATTGTTCCTCGATTTTCTGAGTCCTCTATGACGTCCCCCAGGGACTTGGCCTGTGGCTCTGTGACATGACTGTCAGCCACCATCGGAGAGAGCTCACGCTCTTCATCGACATCCATTTTGCCAAGCCCTGACCTGAAACCTGAAACCAGAAAGAGGCACCTTACTTACCCCGAGAGGAGTTCGTTGGGGTCGCTTGTCCACGGCTGCCGGATCTCGGTGGAACCTCCATATGTAAAGGTCCGGTGACAATCGGGTGAAGAGACCACCAAGAGACTGTCTCATGCAAAGCAAAGGGTTTATTGGGGGTCCAGCATGCTGGGGCTCAGAGCTCACTTGAATAGAGCAGAGAGCCTTGAGAACAGCTTAAGCAGAGCTTATATATTTTCCCAGGAGAGGGCAGGGGGGGAAGTTTATTGATGGGTCCGGGCGAGTGAGCGGTTTGTGTGCAACTGGTTGAGGGAGTACATTCTGCAGTTTGGCAGTTTTGGACAGCACATTCTGGGAATAAGACTATCAAAAAGTTCTCAAGATTTCAACAGTGTTTTGTTAAGCATACAGAAAAACAGGAAGTGACAAGTACTTATTTTATTAACCTTTCACTGCGAACTATACTTTTCCAGAATTCCTAATGTTTCTATTGTGTTTGTTAAAGTTCATTTTTATTCAAACCTGGTACGTAATTATTTCTTCAGTTTATGGACATCATTAGGTATATCCATTCATTCACAAGTTCACAAATTTATAAACATTTGGTTCACTTTCAATCACTTCCTCCTTTGGAAGACATATATTCCTCCATGTTTCTTGACTGGTCTTTTTACTAAACTTCTTTCTAAACATATTATTTTCGATTCCATAATCATTTTTGAAGCAAAACTCACACACTATTCATGATAAATGATAACCCTAACATTACCATTAGATATATAACTGGTTGGAATGAATGTATGTATATCAATATAAGATTTCCTCTATATTTTCAGATATCAATACAATCCATTATTTAAATTTGGAACCAGTTATATAATTTATTCACAGTAGGGTCTATTAATGCATCATCTCTATATTCATCAAAACAGGGTAAATCTATTAGTATCCCCAGTACTAATTTATAAGTTTTCAAAATATTGCTCACAGAAATGGTGGAAGAAATACTCATGTCACCTTAGCTACATATACATATTATCACAGGAATATTCTGGACACAAAATGCAAAGGTCACACAGAACATAATTTAAGCTATGTATCCCAATCAAGGGCCCAAAGTCCTTCTGGGCTTCAAATATTACCTAGATTTCTGTTTTCATACTTATATTTCACCTCCATATTCTTATAAATATCACAGGTTCCCAATATCATTATTCATCCAGCAAAATGATTCATAACCCAAATCGAACATGCTATTAACCCTAACCATTCTGTAAACTGAGTTTGTTCACTCAATCTCACTTTACAGAAGAGCAGGGACAAAGTTAGTATTACAATACAGGAAGTTAGGAGATCTTTCACCTGCTGAGTACCTCAAAATCCATGCAGAAATGATCCCTGGAGAAGACGTAGGCAGCTATGAAGGACCTGAAACAGCAAAAGTCATCTTCCTTTGCAAACCACCCGATCAGGATGAAAGGATGTGTCTCAATCAGCCTATCTCTTCTTAATGTAGGGATGATGTATGAAACCAGGCATGTGTGGAGAGCTGTTCCCAGGTGCCTATGTTTCTATACCATTCTAACTTGTGAAAGTGTCACAGGAAATAGAGGCTGCCTCCTTTTCCTGAGACACTAGGAAGCAACTGTTACAACAAAGTGGTGGCCAAGACAGTGGCCTCATTCATTTTCTGAAGGAAGTGACCTCACCTCACTTCCTTGGTGATGGAAATCTCTGAATTTTGTGATCCAAGAAGCCAGGCACCCAGAGCCAGTCCCAGTCCCAGTCCAAGTGGGCTCACTTGTTTGGATTTACCAAGAGGCTAGATAAATACCAAGAAATTTTTGAAATTCCCATGACCAGATGGTATTGGAGAACATTTGGATGCACTTTTACTGATCATGAGTGTACCAGACAGTGCCTTGATTGACTGGGTTTTATGACAATGGTGTAGAACAGAGAAGCTATTATGTTGGACCTTCCTGAGTAGTGAGCCCTGAGCTGTGGTGTGCAGGTGTGTGATGAATCATCTGTGGTTGCGCCATGTGGATTTGCCATTGATTTCCAAATGGCTTGTCACTGACATGGTGCAGTGACCAGACACTTATATGTAAAGGTGTCTTGTTAAATTGATAGTTTTCAGGGCAATGTGCAGAATCAGGTTGCTATAGACAAGGGGGCAAGCTATGTGGGAATGAAGCCTGGTTGGTGCATTCTCTTGTAGACCCTGAAAAACCACAAGTGACAAAACTCCCTCCAGCACTGTGTTCCAGTTGAACCCCTTGTATTTCGTGAGGCAAATACCAAACTCCCAGTGCTGCAGCAGGAAACACCACGAAAAGTGGAGGATGAACAAAAGGCTTCACAGTCCACACGGGGAGACACTTAGACCCCAGTGGCCACAGTTTACATACAAAGAGAGAATTCAGCACTGCTGCCTCATGTGCATTGGAAAGCAAGAAAGAATGTCCTCCAGGTCACATAGATGCAGACCCAGCTTTGATGATCTCACTACAAAGGAAGCTAAAGCTACTGACAACAACATATATTTCAAGTGCCCATCCTCAGAGGAAGTTTCTCTAGAAGTCTTTAGGCCAGCACACGTCCATATTTGTGGAGTGTTTACCCTGTACCTTACTTTGGGATACTCCTCTACCACCTCCAAGTTTGTGACCTCCTAAATATTTTCCATTCTAGATATGTATTTACAGATTTTCTAACTCTTCTCCTCTAATTGTTTCTTATTTGGGGAGATGGTAACGTCAATGCATTGTTCTGGATGAAAGTGGAAGATTTTTGTGTAGCACATATTTGTATACACATTGGATTCATTTTCCAATTTTCCATTCCAAAAACTGAATCCCTGACACTAACACGTTCCCTACAAAACTCTGACTACTAATCCTAATATGATGGAGAAAAATGACCCAAACCGAATAGAAAAACAAGCAGTTCTGAAGAGGCATGGTGTATAGTCGGACTTGCCTTTTGCATGATAAAGTGTAGGTGTTATAAACCTAGTCAATTTTTAATTGAAATAGTTCTCCATGTGTTTTTTTCCTTTGTTATTTATTGTTGGTTCTTCAAAACATTACATAGTTCTTGACATGTCATATTTCACACTTTGATTCAAGTAGGTTATGAACTTCCATTTTTCCCCGTATACAGATTGCAGCATCCCATCAGTTACACATCCACTGTTTTGCATATTGCTATACTAGTGTCTGTTGTATTCTGCTGCCTTTCCTGTCCTCTACTATCTCCCATCCCCTCCCCTCCAATCCTCTCAATGTACCCCATCTGCTGTAATTCATTTCTTCCCCTTGTTTTCGTCCCCTTTCCGCTCACTTCATCTTGTATTTAATTTTGTATAACCATGAGGGTTTCCTTCCATTTCCATGCAATTTTGCTTCTCTTTCCTTTTCCCTCCCACCTCTCACCCCTGTTTAATGTTAATCATCTTCTCATGCTCTTCCTTCCAACTCTGTTCTCAGTTACTCTCCTTATATCAAAGAAAACATTTGGCATTTGTTTTTTAGTGATTGGCTATTTTCACATAGCATAATACGTTCTAATGCCATCCATTTCTCTGCAAATTGTATGATTTTGTCATTTTTTAATGCAGAGTAATACTCCATTGTGTATAAATGCCACATTTTTTTAATCCATTCATCTATTGAAGGGCATCTAGGTTGGTTCCACAGTCTTCCTATTGTGAATTGTGCTGCTATGAACATAGATTTATCAGTGTCCCTGTAGCATGCTCTTTTTGGGTCTATAGGCATTAGACCGAGAAGGGGAATTGCTGGGTCAAATGGTGGTTCCATTCCCAGCTTTCCAAGAAATCTCCATACGGCTTTCCAAATTTGCTGCACCAATTTGCAGTCCCACCAGCAATGTACAGGTGTACCATTTTCCCCACATCCTGGCCAGAACTTGTTGTCGTTTGACTTCATAATTTCTGCTAAGCTTACTGCAGTGAAATTTTATCTTAGGGTGGGTTTGTTTTGCATTTCTGTGAATGCTCGAGATGGTGAGAATTTTTTCATGTACTTATTGATTGATTGTATGTCCTCCTCTGAGAAGTGTCTGTTCAGGTCCTTGGCCCATTTGTTGATTGGGTAATTCATTTTCTTATTGTTAATTTTTTTGATTTCTTTGTATAACTCTGGATATTCAGGCTCTATCTGAAGTGTGAGGAGTCAAGATTTGTTCCCAGGGTGTAGGCTCCCTTTTTACATCTCTTATTGTTTCTTTTTCTGAGAAAAATCTATTTAGTTTGAGTAAGTCCAGTTTGTAGATTCTAGTTATTAACTCTTATGCTATGGGTGTCCTATTGAGGAATTTGGAGCCCGACCCCACAGTATGTAGATCATAGCCAAAGTTTTCTTCCATCAGATGCCGTGTCTCTGATTTGATATCAAGCTCCTTGATCCATTTTGAGTTAACTTTTGTGCATGGAGAGAGAAAGGGATTCAGTTTCATTTGTTACATATGGAATTCCAGTTTTTCCAGCACCATTTTTTAAAGATGCTATCCTTTTTTCATTTCATGCTATTAGCTCCTTTATCAAATATAAGATAGCTGTAATTTTGTGGATTGATTTCTGTGTCCTCTATTCTGTACCATTGGTCCACCCACCTGTTTTGGTACCAGTACCATGCTCTTTTTGTTACTATTGCTCTGTAGTATAATTTAGGGACTTGTATCGCTATACCGCCTTATTCAAACTTTCTGCTTAGAGTTGTCTTTGATATACTGGGTTTTGTATTTTTCCATATGAATTTCATAATTGTTTTATCTATTTCTACAAGAAATGCCCTTGGGATTTTGATTGGCATTGCATTAAACCTATAGAGAACTTTTGGTAATATCGCCATTTTGATGATGTTAATTCTGCCTATCCATGAACAGGGTATATTTTTTCATCTTGTAAGATCTTCTTCTATTTCTCTTTAGGGATCTGTAGTTTTCATTGTGTAAGTCTTTCACATCTTTTGTTACGTTGATTCCCAAGTATTTTATTTTTATTTTGAGGATATTCTGAATGGAGTGGTAGTCCTCATTTCCATTTCAGAGGATTTGTTGCTGATATACAGGAATGCCTTTGATTTATGATTGTTGATTTTATATCATGCCACTTTGCTGAATTCATTTACTAACTCTAATAGTTTCTTTGTAGACCCTTTTGGGTCTGCTTGGTATAGAGTCATGTCATCTGCAAATAGTGATAATTTAAGTTCTTCTTTTAGTAATTTTATGCCTTTAATTTCTTTCATTTGTCTAATTTCTCTGGCCAGTGTTTCGAGAACTATGTTGAACAGAAGTCGTGAGAGAAGGCATCCCTGTCTTGTTCCAGATTTTAGAGGGAATGCTTTCAATTTTTTCACAATTCAGAATGATACTAGCCTGAGGCTTAGCATAGATTGCTTTTACAATATTGAGGTATGTTCCTGTTATCCCTAGTTTTTCTAGAGTTTTGAACATAAAGGGATGCTGTACTTTGTTGAATACTTTTTCTGCATCTATTGGGGTGATCATATGGTTCTTATTTTTAAGTCTATTGATGTGGTGAATAACATTTATTGATTTCCGTATATTGAACCAGCCTTGTATCCCAGGGATGAATCCTACTTGATCATGTTGCACAATTTTTTAAATATGTTTTTGTATCTGATTTGCCAGAATTTTATTGAGGATTTTTGCATCTAGGTTCATTAGAGATATTGGTCTGTAGATTTGTTTCTTTGAAGTGTCTTTGTCTGTTTTATGAATCAGGGTGATATTGGCCTCCTAAAATGAATTTGGAAGTTCTCTCTCTTTTTCTATTTCCTGAAATATCTTGAAAAGTACTGGTATTAGTTCCTCTTTAAAGGTTTTGAAAAACTCTGCTGTATACCCATTCGGTCCTGTTCTTTTCTTAGTTGATAGTCATTGGATGGTTTCTTCTATTTCCTCAATTAATATTGGTCTGCTTAGGTTGTCTATATCCTCCTGACTCAATCTGGGCAGATCATATGACTTAAGAAATTTATCAATGCCTTCACTATCTTCTAATTTATTGGTGTATAAGGATTCAAAATAATTTCTGATTATCTTCTGTATTTCAGAAGTGTCTGTTGTGATATTGCCATTTTCATCCAGTATGATAGTAATTTGAGTTCTCTCTCTTCTTCTCTTTGTTAACATGGCTAAGAGTCTGTCAATTTTATTTATTTTTCAACTTTTAGTATTGTCAAATTTTTCAATTGATTCTTTTGTTTTGATTTTATTAATTTCAGCTCTGATTTTAATTATTTCTTGCCTTCTACTTCTTTTGCTGTTGTTTTGCTCTTTTTTTCTAGGATTTTGAAATGAACTATGAGATCATTTATTTGTTGTTTTTTTTTTCTTTTTTTAAGGAAAGAACTCCAAGCAATGAATTTTCCTCTTAGAACTGCTTTCAATGTGTCCCATAGATTCTGATATGTTCCGTCTGTCTTTTTCATTTATCTCTAAGAATTTTTTATTTTCCTCCTTGATGTCTTCTATAACCCATTGATCATTCAGTACATATTGTTCATTCTCCAAGTGATGCATGAAGTTTCCTTCCTTCTTTTATTGTTGATTTTTCAGTTTCATTCCATTATGATCAGATAAGATGCCTG
The DNA here is from genome assembly GCF_048772815.1 of Callospermophilus lateralis. Classification (NCBI taxonomy): domain Eukaryota; kingdom Metazoa; phylum Chordata; class Mammalia; order Rodentia; family Sciuridae; genus Callospermophilus; species Callospermophilus lateralis. Next base: position 85,507 of record NW_027511080.1, read on the forward strand.
GTATTATCTATACTCCTTTATATTGTCTAAGAGTTGCCATGTGACATAATATATGATCTATTTTTGAGAGGTATCCATGTGCTGCTGAGAAAAAAGTGTAACTGCTTGATGTTGGGTGGTATATTCTATATATGTCTATTAAGTCTATGTTATTAATTGTGTTATTCAGTTCAATAGTTTCCTTATTCAACTTTTGTTTGGAAGATCTGTCCAGTAGTGAGAGAGGTGTGTTGAAGTCTCCCATGATTTTTGTATTGTGGTCTATCAGACTCTTGAACTTGAGAAGAGTTTTTTTGATGAACATAGCTGAACCATTGTTTGGGGCATATATATTTATGATTGTTATGTCTTGTTGGTGTATGGTTCCCTTGAGCAGTATGTAGTGTCCCTCTTTATCCCTTTTGCTTAACTTTGGCTTGACATCTATTTTATTTGATCTGAGTATGGACACTCCTGCTTGTTTCCGAAGTCCATATGAGTGATATGATTTCTCCCAACCTTTCAACTTCAGTCTATGTTTCTCTTTTCCTATCAAATGCGTCTCCTGCAGGCAGAAAATTGTTGGGTCTTCTTTCGTGATCCATTCTACTAGCCTGTGTCTCTTAATTGGTGAGTTTAAGCCATTAACATTTAGGGTTACTATTGAGATATGGGTTGTTATTCCAGCCATATTTGTTTATTTATGTTACTAACCATGTTTTTTTTCCTCTTTGATTATTTTTCCCCCCTTTACTGTACTACCTCCCACTGTTGGTTTTCATTGTTATTTTCCATTTCGTCTTCCTATAATGTTTTGCCAAGGATCTTTTGAAGAAAGGGTTTTCTAGCTGCAAATTCTTTTAACTTTTGTTTATCATGGAAGGTTTTAATTTTATGTTCCATCCTGAAGCTTAAATTCGCTGGATACACAATTCTTGGTTGGAACCCAATTTCTTTCAGTGTTTGAAAAATGTTATTCCAGGATCTACTAGCTTTCAGAGTCTGTGTTGAAAGATCAGCTGTTATCCTGATTGGTTTACCCCTAAATGTAATCTGCTTCCTTTCTCTTGTAGCTTTTAAAATTCTCTCTTTATTCTGTATGTTTGGCATCTTCATTATAATATGTCTAGGTCTTTATCTCTTATGATTTTGCACATTCGGCATCCTGTAGGCTTCTATGATTTGGGATTCTGTCTCATTCTTCATGTCTGGGAAGGTTTCTCATATTATTTCATTGAATAGATTGCTCATTCCTTTGTTTTGCACCTGTATACCTTCCTGTATCCCAATTACTCTTAAGTTTGGTCTCTTTATGTTATCCCATATTTCTTGGATTTTCTGCTCATGGTTTCTTAACAGTCTTGCTGAGCTGTCTATGTTCTTTTCAAGTTGAAATACTTTGTCTTCATTGTCTGATGTTCTATCTTCTAAGTGATCTACTCTGCTGGTAGTATTCTCAATTGAGTTTTTAAGTTGGTTTATTGCTTCCTGCATTTCTATGATTTCTGTTTGTTTTTTTTTTTATAACCTCTATCTCCCTGTATAGTTGATCTTTTGCTTCTTGGATTTGTTTATGTAATTTATTGTTGAAGTGATCTTTCATTGTCTGATTTTGCTGTCTAATGTCTCCCTGTTGACTCAGATCATCGGAAGCAAGTATATCCTAAATTCTTTATCTGACATTCCATCTGCTGCAGATATTACCTCTTCTAATGTTGAGTTGACCTGCATTGCTTGTGGTCCTTTCTTTCCTTGTCTTTTCCTACTGTTCGCGTTTTTTTCTGTTTGGTGGAACTTTTGTGTTATTGAATTTTACCCCTAAATGTTTATATTGCTATTGTATTCATGAAAAGTCTCCCTCACAGGTGTGGGCGGTGGCTCTGCCCCTCCTCCAATTGGGGCAATGTGCCTACCACACCAGCAGCCCTCTGGACCTGTTCTGCCGGTCGGTAGCCTGTCCGCCTACCTTGCAGGAGCGGGCAGTTGCTCTACCCCTCTTCGGGCGCTGGTCCTGTTCAGCCAGTGGGTCACAGGTCCACCTACCTTGCAGGCGCAGGTGTCCGCTCTGCCCCTCCGCGTGCCGCTGGGCCTCTTCTGTCTGTGGATTGCAGGGCTGTCTACATTGCAGGCGCGAGTGGCAGCTCTGCCCCTCCCTAAACCGGGGCGATATATCTACCAGGCTGGTAGGTTGCTGGGTCTGTTCTGCCAGAGGGTGAGAGGTCCACGTGCTTTCCAGGCACGGGCAGTGGCTCGGCCCCTCCCCAAACCTGGTTATGTGTCTAGCACCGTGGCGGGGCCTAGCGCCTGGTCTGTCGGTGTTCGCAGGTCTGCCTACTTCGCAGGCGCGGGGGCCGGCTCTGCCCCTCTGAAGGCAGCTGGGCCTCTTCTCCCGGTGGGTCACAGGTTCACCTATCTAGAAGTTGCAAGGGGTGTCTCTGCCCCTCCACGGGTTGCTGGGCCTGTTCTCCCTGTGGGTCGCATGTCCGCGTTCCTTGCAGGCGTGCAGCGGCTCTGCCCAACCCCCAACCAGGGCGATGTGTTTTTTACCATTGTGGGCCGCTAGGCCTGTTCTACCGGTGGCTCGCAGGTCCGCCTACCTTACAGGCGCGGTTGGCGGCTCTGCCCCTCCCTTCTCCATGTGTTTTTAAAGTTAACAAATATGAGAATTCGTGTCTCCATTTCTCTGTACCCTATTCAGCACATGTATTTTTATATGCACATATAGAATCCTACCTGGTATCACACGTAGATACTTGTGAGGTTGCTGACTTGGCAAATACAAATTGTGAGAAGAGATCACTCCTCCTAAATGCTGTTGGAACTTACAAAACAAACTATGGGTGAGCTTCCTAGTTGAACAACATTATACTTAAATTGATGTTCAGAAAAGTGAAGATTTTTGGATTTGTGGATGATATATATTTCATGATGTATTTCGATTGGCATTTATATTGCTACATTTTAATGTATGTGTGTGTGTGTGTGTGTGTGTGTGTGTGTGTGCATATATATATATGTATAAACTCTCCAGATTTTTCAAAATATGAAATGTATGTGTCTTATTATATACTCCCTAAATTCATTGATGTTAATGAATGTGGATTTTTATTAAACTTTTCATAAGAATATTCTCTGGAATATTAATCCACCTGAAATATATATTTGTTTCCTAGTACTGAAAGCTAACTTCAGTGAATGGTGCATACAAATCCTAATATTGCTACAGTAAATGACTCAGTTTAACATCAATGCAAGTAGATTCCTATGGGACATGATATGTACTTTGACGTTCATTTTTATTCAAAACTGGTACATTAATATTTCTGCAGTTTTTGCACATAATAGAATACATTTTTCATTCACAAATTCACAAATTTATAGGATTTTTTTTCACTTTCAATTACTTCCTACTTCAGAACATATGTATTCCCCCAGGTTTCGTGACTGTTGTTTTAATGAGACTTCTTTCCAAGCACATTATTTTTGATTTCCATAATCATTTTAGAAGCAAAACTCACAGACACTTCATGATAAACCATAACACTAATATTACCATTAGATGTATAACTGGTATGAATGATTGTATGAATATCAATATAAGTTTTCCAGTATATATCCAGATATCAATTCAATCCATTATTTAAATTTTGAACCAGTTATATTATTTATTCACAGTATGGTCTATTCATGCATTATCTCTATATTCATATAACACAGCCTATACCTATTTGTATCCACAATACTAAATTATATGTCTTCAAAATATTGCTCCCAGAAATGGTGGAAGAAATACTCATGTCATCTGATCTATATATACATTAATCACAGTAATATTGTGGAAACAAAAAGCAAGGTCACACTTATGATTGTACCAAATCCTAAATGGAAAGTGAGCATGGAGTAAAAAAAAAAAATCCATATCCAGGTTGCCTAATGCTCTCAAAGTGAATCCTATTGGTGACTACATATTTGTTTCTTCCTGAAATTACATATTCAACTTCAACCCTGTTGAATATTTCTAATCCTATCACTCACTTTATACTTGTCCTGATTTCCTAATGTCTCTATTGATATCTGATTTCCTGTATTTTTCCCCAGTTTATCACTGTGACTGACTCTTCACATGTGCTGACATTTACTTTCAGTCTCTACCCAAAACCCTATTGCTAAAGATCTTTTGGTCCAAATTCTATACACACTCTTCATTCTAAACCTACCGAATATCTTCCTAATCCACCAACTATCCCTTTTGGACCAGATGTTCTCTTCGACATTCAATCATCCAAAAGACAAAATCCTATGCCACTGTATATCAATTTATCTGAGACACCTGTGCAGAACATAATTGAAAGCTAAGAATCCCAATCATGGGGCCAATTCCCTTCTGTCCTTCAAAAATTACCTAGATTTCTTTTTTCATACTTATATTTCACCTATATATTCTTGAAAATATCGCAAAATCCCAATACCATTATTCATCCCAGAGAATGATTCCTAACCAAAATAGAACCTGTTATTAACCTTAACCATACAATGTTCCCTCAATCTAACTTTACAGAAGAGGAGGGACAGAATTGGTCTTCCAATACAGGAATGTAGGGGATCTTCCACCTCTGAGAACCTCAAATTTCCATGCAGAAATGATCCCTGGAGAAGATTTAGGCAGCTATGAAGGACCTGAGAGAGCAAAAGTCATCTTCCATGGCAAACAACCCGGTCAGGATGAAGGGATGTGTCAGAATCAGCCTCACTCTTCTTAATGTAGAGAAGATGGACCAAACCAGGCCAGTGTGGACAGCTGTTCCCGGCTGCCTATGGTTGATATACAATTCTCAGTTGTGAAAGTATCACAGGAAATAGGGGCAGCCTCCATCTCATGGGAATCTTGGAAGCAAATTTTAGGACAAAGTAGTTTCCAAAGCAGTGACCTCATTCAGTTCACAAAGGAGGTGACCTTCCTCACTTCCTTGGTGATAGAACTCTCTGAACTTGGGATCCAGGAAGCCAGGCAACCAGAGGCAGTCCCAGTACCATTCCCAGTGGGCTCACTTATTTGGATTTACAAAGAACAGAGTCAGTCTTTCTTGGTACCTACTGATGTGAGAATGGCCAAATTTCAGGAGAGCTCAGAAGAGGGGGCTTTCCTGAGAAAGCAGGTAGTTGCTCACAGCTGGCTCCTGACCACTTCACAGATTTGGCCAAGGAGACCAGATCTGAGACAGGACAGGACATTTCAGGGAACATAATAAGTCCCACAAGTCAGAGGACACTCCGGATTCTCACAGACCTCTTTGGGGGAAGGAGGTGCCTTTGTGGGTGTGAGTGTGAGTTTGTGGTTTTGTCTCATGTTCTAAGAATAGGTAAAAAAGGTGGTTTGTTTGGTTTGGAGTGGACTGTTCCTAGTAAGTCGTTTCACAAAGTGAGTGTTTCTATGTCTGTGTATCCCACTGTGTCCGTGGTTGTCGACATTTGAAAAGAGAATTCATCAATGGATGTGTCCTGTTTAGTAGAATCCTTCCCAGCATTCATCCTGCCCAATTGATGAATGGACTGTGCCTTCCCTTATGGATGGAAAACACCTACTAATTTCCTAAGTTCCTGTTTTCTTCCTAAATCTGGCCACTCTCCAGAATAGGCTCATGGTTTTGTGTCCAAGATATGTACCACCTCCAAGCTCTGTGACAAGGCCATGTAGTGGATAGCTAAAGGGAATGGCTAGCATCTCAAAAAACTCAGATATCTGTGAGACCAGGAAAGCCTCAGTGGAGAAACTCTGCTTTGGGCCTTTTGCTAACCAATTCTTCTCTTCCCCTGAATGTGAGGAAGGTCTTGGCCTCAGGACACAGTTTGTGAAGCCTGAAGAAAACAGTTTTAAAATGGAATTAAATGGGCATCACCTGTGGCTCTTTGTTAATTGCTTTGGAAATGGATGTGTCTGAATCAGTCTCTTGGCCCTGTGTTAGGCTGTGGCTTAGGTTCTCAGCACCTGATGGATCTAAAGAATGATCCCATGTGTGCATCCAAAACCAAAATGGGAAAAAGATCAGTCATTGTTGATGAAGTCTCTCGCCTTCCTCTGTTAGGTTCCTTACCACCATCAAGTGAGAATAGGGATCCTTTGAATCAAATGAGTTCTTCAAAGCCCTGCAAAGGCAATTGCATACATGCTTGTGTTTTCTCATGACTCCACATCACATAAAAAATCTATACCGACAGTCAGTAGGCCTCAAATTGGAGAAGCAGAGCAGTATTACTGGAAGGCATATTTGATCCCTCTTGGTTCACAGGAAGGGTGTACAATCCACCCTGACTTTAGGAAAATGATGGGCAAGCGAGCTTATTTGGACACTGTGTTGGGCTGCGCCCCTCATGGAAACATCCAGCCAGAGATTATGAGGAGTGTCTATATAGAAGAAGATGAGGGCCATGTGGGAGTGTTTTGGTTTTAACTGTGGTTATTTGTGTGGCAGTTGAAAGCGATGACTGGGTCCACCTGGGCTTGAACTCTGGTGTGATACCCCATAGAGACTGAGTCCTGGAACTGACCTCAGAGAAGTATTGCCATGAATTGTGTTGGGATATTAGGAGGCCACACATGGGAGTCGCCATTCGAAACAGAGATCTATTCCCAGGGTGGCTTTCCACAGAGCACTGGGAATCTCAGCCAGGGTATCACATAATTTTATTCTGAAACACGTGGCAGCCATAGTTGAGAGTCAAAACACAAATGCACTTAACATTGTAGACTTCAATGGGCCTGGCTTCATGTGGCATTTTGGCCACTTTTTTAGAAGCCTTAGCAGTTAGAGTTCTCCAGAGCTTTCATTGAAATGAGCTTCTTCACCATTTAATGATTACTGAATTAAATGAAACACTCAGTGACTCCAACTTCAACCTTGAAAGATGGGCTCGATAAATACCATTAAATTTTTGAAATTCCCATATCTAGGAGGCAGTGGAGAACCATTGGATATCCTGTTGGTGATCATGAGTGTACCAGACAGTGCCTTGATTGGCTGGGTTTCACGAAAATGATGTAGAACAGAGATGCCAGTAAGTTGGAGCCTGCTGAATAGTGGACCTAGAGCAAAGGTGGGCATGTGTGAGATATAACATCTGTGGTGCTTCTATCTGGATTTGCCAATGGCTTCCAAATGCCTTGTGACTGACATGGTGTATCAAGCAGACCATTATATGTAAATGATTCTTGTTATATGGATAAGTTTCAGGGCAATGTTCAGAATCAGGTTGCTATGGTCAAGGTGGCAAGCTATGTTGGAAAGAAGCCTGTTTTGTGCATTCTCCTGCAGACCCTGTTCCACCACACGTGACAGAACTCCCTCCAGCACTGTGTCCCAGTTAAATTCCTTGTATTTCGTGAAGCAAATACTGAACTCCCAGTGCAGCAGCAAAAAACATCACAAAAATTGGAGGATGATCAAATGGCTTCAGAGTCCACATGAGGAGACACTGAGCCCCAAGTGGCCACAGTTGACCCAAAAAGAGAGAATTCATCAATGCTGCCTCATTTTCATTGGTAAATAAGAAAGCATCTACTCCAGGTCACATAGATGCAGACCCAGCTTTTATGGTCTCACTACAAACGAAGCTAAAGCTCCTGACAACAACATATATTTCAAGAGCCGAACATCTGAGGCAGTTTTTCCAGAAGTCTTTAGGATAGCAGAGCTCCATGTTTGTGGAGTGTTTACATTGTCCCTTACTTTTGGAAACTCCCCTTCTACCTGCAAGGTTGTGAACTCCTGAGCATATTCAATTCCAGATATGTACTCACAGATTTTCTTACTCATCTTCTCTACATGTGTTACTTGGGACGAAGTTAAGGTCAAGGCATTGTTCTGGATGAGAGTCGGAAGATTTTTGTGTAGCACATATTTGCATACACATTGGATTCATTTTCCAATTTTCCTTTTGAAATACTGAATCCCTGACACTAACCCATACCCTACAAGACTCTGACAACTAATCCTAACTTGATGGAGAAAAGTAACCCAAACAGAATAGAAATACAAACACATCAGAGGAGCCATGGTGTACCGTTGGAATTGCCTTTTCCATTATATAGGGTAGGAGTTATAAATGTAGTCAATTTTTTTGTTGAAAGAGTTGTCCATGTATTTTTAAACTTATCAAATATGTGAATTCCTGTCTCCCCCATTTCTCTGTATCCTATTCAGCACATATATTTTTATATGCACATATAGAATTGTACCTTGTATCACACATATATTCTTCTGAGGTGGCTGACTTGGCAGATACAAATTGTGAGAAAAGTTCAGTCCTCCTAAACGCTGTTGGAACTGAAAATTCAACCTATGGGTGAGCTTTCTAGTTGAACAACATTATACATAAATCCATGTTCAGTAAAATGAATATTTTTGAATACGTGGATGATATATATTTCATGATGAATTTCGATTGGCATATATATTGCTAGTTTTTAATGTCTGTGTGTGTTTGTGTGTGTGTGTGTGTGTAGATATAGATATAGATATACATATAGATATACACTGTCAAGATTTTTCAAAATATGAAATATATGTATATTTTGGCCACTCTTTGGGAAGCCTTACCTGTGAGAGTTCTCTAGAGCTTTCATTGAAATGAGGTTCCTCAACATTTAATGGTTCCTGAATGAATTGAAACCCACAGTGCCTCCAACTTCATCCTTGAAAAATTGCTCCATAAATACCTTGAAATTCCCCTGACCAGGTGGCACTGGAGAACATTTGGATGTATTGTTGCTGATCTTGAGTGTACCAGACAGTGCCTTGACTGACTGGGTTTCACGAAAATTGTGTAGAACAGAGATGTAAGTAAGTTGGAGAGTGCTGAGAAGTGGGCCCAGAGCTGTGGTGTGCAGGTGTATAATAAAATATCTGTGGTGGGGCCATGTGAGTCTGCCATTAACTTCTAAATGGCTTGTGGCTTACATGGTGCAGCTAGCAGACCCTTATATGTAAAGGCATCTTGTTATAAGGAAAGGTTTCAGGACAATGTTCAGAATCAGTTTGCTATGGACAATGTTGCAAGTTATGTGTGATAGAAGCCTGGTTGGTGAATTCTCCTGTAGACCCTGACCCTCCACACGTGACAGAACTCGCTCCAGCACTGTGTCCCAGTTGAACTCCTTGTATTTCATGAAGGAAATACCAAAAGCCCAGTGCGGCAGCAAGAAACACCACGACAATTGTAGGATGACCAATTCGCTTCACAGTCAAGACGGGGAGACATTTAGCCCTCCGTGGCCACAGTTTACCTTCAAAGGTAGGATTGAGCACTGCTGCCTCATGTTCTTTGGAAAATAAGAAACCATGTCCTCCAGGTCAGATAAATGAAGACCCATCTTTGATGGTATCACTACAAAGGAAGCTAAAGCTCCTGAAAAGAAAATATATTTCAAGTGCCCAACCTCAGAGGCAGTTTCTCAAGAAGTTTTTAGGCCAGCAGAGTTCCATGATTGTGGACTGTTTATCCTGTCCCTTAATTTTGAAAATTCCTCTAAAATGTCCAAGCTTGTGAACTCCTGAGCATTTTCGATTCCAGATATGTATTCACAGATTTTCTAACTCTTGTCCTCTAATTGTGTCTTACTTGGGGTGAAGGTAATGTCAAGGCATTGCTCTGAATGAGAGTGGAAAGATTTTTTGTAGTGCATATTTGCGTAAACAATGGATTCATTTTCCTTTATTTTCATTTGAATTACTGAATCCATGACACTAAAGCATACCCTACTAGACTCTGACTACTAATACTAATATGATGGAGAAAAATAACCCAAACAGAATAGAAATACAAGCAATTCAGAGGAGGCATGGTGTATAGTTGGACTTGCCTTTTGCATGATAAAGGGTAGTTGTTAAAAATCTGGTTAATTTTTAATTGAAATAGTTCTCCATGTGTTTTGAAAGGTATCAGATATGTGAATTCCTGTCTCCCTTTCTCTGTTGCCTATTCAGCACATGTATTTTTATATGCACAAATAGAATCCTACCTGGTACCACACGTACATTATTGTGAGGTGGCTGACTAGGCAGATACAAATTTTGAGAAGAGATCACTCCTCCTAAACGCTGTAGGAACTGAAAATTCAACATTTGCGTGAGCTTCCTAGTTGAACAACATTACACATAAATCCATGTTCAGTAAAATAAAGATTTTTGGATCTGTGTATGATATGTATTTCATGATGAATTTTGATTGGCATATATATTGCTACTTTTTAATATCTCTGTATGTGTTTTGTGAAAAATCTACACTCTATAGATTATTCAAAATATGAAATATATGTGTCTTATTATACACTCCTTAATTTCATTCATGTTCATGTATGAGACCAAGGCTCATGCAACAGCAAAAGACATTTATTGAGGATCCAATCCAGCATGCTGGTGCTCTGTGCTCACTCAAGAAGGGAGAGCAGCCCAGATCCCCGAGCAGGGGTTGAGCAGTGCTTAAGTACACGATTTGGGGAGTGTGAGACTTTACATATATCACAGTCTCCTTTAGCAAATCATCATACACTGTGGGAAAATGAAACAACAAATCCTAAACATGATTAGTTCATTCATTGGCTTGAACACGTCAGGCGGGAGTGATAGGTCAATTCTGAAGCGGGGTACACATTGAAATTGATTGATTTAGGCCCTGCGATGCATATGTGGTAGGCCACACAGGGTCCTAGGTTATTAAACAACCAGGCGGTCAGGGGGAATATTTACTGGGCAGTCCAGAAATTGTCCTACAATTTACAGGAATTTCAGGTTTTGCGTGTAGCATGGAAACTTAAAAATACCTGGTCCTTTACATTTTAAACCAGGCCTTGAAGATTAGAAACTTTACAACACCCGGTCTTTTACACTTTAACTTTAACACTTTAATTTCAATTTCTTTTACCCTTACAGATCACTCCTGGTTCAGAAGAAGGGTGTCCAAGCCACCCTGACTTTAGGCAAATGAGGGTCAAGGGAGCTTATTTTGGACACTGTCTTGGGCTGTGCTCCTCATGGAAACCTCCAGCCATATGTTATGATGAGTGTCTTTATGGAAGAAGATGAGGGCCATGTAGGAGTGTTTTGGTTTTAATTGTGGTCATTTGTGTGGCGGTTGGAAGAGATGACTTGGTCCACCAGGGCTTGAACTCTGCTCTGATACTCCTTAGAGCCTGAGTTCTGAAACTCACCTGAGAGAAGTATTGTCATGAATTGTGTTGGGATTATAGGAGGCCACACATGAGATTAGCCCTTGGAAACTGAGATCTAGGCCCAGGGTGGCTTTCCACTGAGCACTGGGAATCTCAGCCAGGATAACACATGATTTTTTTACTGAAAGACTTGGAAGTCATAGTTGACACTCAAAACACACATGTACCTCACATTGTAGACCTCAATGAGCCTGGCTTCATGTGACCTTCTGGCCACTCTTTGGGAAGCCTTGTCTGTGAGAGTTCTCCAGAGCTTTCATTGAAATGAGCTTACTCACCATTTAATGGTTCCTGAATGAATTGAAACCCACAGTGCCTCCAACATCATCCTTGAAAAATGGCTACATAAATACCATGAAATTTTTAATATTCCCATGACCAGGTGGCACTGGAGAAACTTTGGATGTCCTGTTGCTGATCATGAGTGTACCAGACAGTTCCTTGATTGACTGGTTGTCATGAAAATGGTATAGAACCGAGATGTCATAAGTTGGAGCCTGCTGAGTATTGGGGCTAGAGCAGTGGACTATATGGTTGTGAATAAATATCTCTTGTGGGACCACGTGGATCGGCCATTGGCTTCCAAAATACTTGTGACTGACATGGTGCAGGCAGCAGACCCTTATATGTAAAGGCATCTTGTTATATTGAGAGGATTCAGGGCAATGTTCAGAATTCGGTTGCTATAGTCAAGGGGGAAAGCTATGTGGGATAGATCCATGTTTCGAAAATTCTCCTGAAGACCCTGACCAATCACACGTGACAGAGCTCCCTCCAGAATTGTGTGCCAGTTGAACTCCTTGTATTTCATTAAGCCAATTCCAAACTCCCAGTGCAGCAGTAAGAAACACCACGAAAATGGAGGATGACCAAACGGCTTCACAGACCACACGGGGAGAAACTTAACTCCCAGTGGCCACAGTTTACCAAGAAAAAGAGAATTCAGAACGGCTGTCTCATGTTCATTAGAAAATAAGGAACCATTTCCTCCAGGTCACATAGATGCAGACCCACATTTGATGGTGTCACAACAAAGGAAGCTAAATCTCCTGACAACTTCATATATTTCATGTGCCCAACCTGAGAGGCATTTTCTCAAAGAGTCTTTAGGCCAGCAGAGCTCCAAGTTTGTGGAGTGTTTAACCTCTCCCTTACTTTTGGAAACTGCTCTACCACCTCCAATGTTGTGAACTCCTGAACATTTTCAGTTCCACATATGTAATCACAGGTTTTCGAACTCCTCTCCACTAATTATGTCTTACTTGGAGCGAAGTAAATGTCAAGAAATTGTTCTGGATGAGAGTGGCAAGATTTTTGTGTAGCACATATTTGCATACACATTAGATTCATTTTTCTATTTTCATTTGAAATAATGATCCCTGACACTAACACATACCCTAATAGACTCTGACTACTAATGCTAATATGATGGATAAAAAGAAACGTAACAGAATAGAAATACAGGCCTTTCATAGGGGGCATGGTATATACTTGGATTTGCCTTCGGCTTTATCAAGGGTATGTATTATAAATCTTGTCAAATTTTAATTGTAATATTTCTCCATGAGTTTTACATGTATATATATATACACTCTCTAGATTTTTCAAAATATGAAAAAAATGTGTCTTATTAAACACTCTCTAAATTCATTCATATTCATGTATGTGGATATATAATCAACTTTTCACAAGATTATTCTCAGAAACATTCAACCACCTGAAATACATATTTGTTTCCTCGTCCTGAGAACTAACTTCAGTGAATGGTGCTTACAAATCCTAATATTTCTACAGTAACTGACACAGTTTATCATCAAAGCAAGTAGATTCCAATGGACATGATGTGTATATTGATGTTCATTTTAATTCAACACTGGCACATTACAATTTCTTCTGTTTATGCACATCATAGGATATATATTTCCTCCACAGGTTAGCAAATATATAGGCATTTGTTTCACTTTCAATCACTTCCTGCTTCAGAACACATGCATTCCTCCGTGTTTCTTGACTGGTCTTTTCATGAGACTTCTTTCCAAACACATTATTTTCGATTTCCTTTATCAGTTTTGAAGCAAAACTGAAACAGACTTCATGATAAACCATCACTGTAATATCATCATAAGATGTATAACTGGTTGGAATGAATGATTATATATCAATAAAAGATTTTTTATACATTTTCTGATATCAATTCAATACATTTTGTAAAGTGGAACCAGTTATATTATTTATTCACATTATGGTCTATTCATGCATTATCTCTATATTAATAGACACAGGGTACACCTCGTTGTACCCCCAAAACTAATTTATACATTTTTAAAATATTGCTCCCAGAAATGGTGGAAGAAATACTCATATCACCTGATCTACATATGCATGTTATCACAGTAATATTCTGGATACAAAATGCAAAAGTCACACGTATGATTGTACCAAAGCCTAAAGGGAAACTCAACATGGATTACTAAAAACATCCATGACCAGGTTGCCTAATGCTCTCAAATGTCAATCCTATTGGTGACTACATATTTGTTTCTTCATAAGATTATATATTCAACCTCAAAACTCTTGAAAATGTTTAATTTTTTTTCACTCATTTGATACTCTTTGACTGATTTCCTAATGTCTCTATTGATATCTACTTTCCTACATATTTTCCCCAGTTCAACATTGTGACTGACCCTTCACATGTGCTGACATTGACATTCACTCTCTAACAGAAACACTATTGCTAATGAACTTTGGTCCAAATCCTATACTAGCTCTTCTCCCGAAACATACTGACTATCTTCCTGATGCTATCAACTATCACTTTTTGAGTGGATGTTCTCTACTGCATTCAATCATCCAAGGTGCAAGGTCCTATGCCATTGTATATCGATTTTTCTGAAACATGTATGCAGAACGTAATTCAAAGCTACGTATCGCAATCAGTTGCCCAATGCACTTCTGAGCTTCAAATCTTACCTAGATTTCTGTTTTCATACGTATATTTCATCTCTATATTCCTATAAATATTGCAGGTTCCCAATATCATTATTCATTCTGCAGAATGATTCCTAATCCAAATCAAACCTGGTATTTACGATAACCATACACGGTTGCCTCAATCTAACATTACAAAAGAGCAGGGACAGAGTTCGTCTTACAATACAGGAATGTAGGGTATCTTCAAACTGCTGAGAACCTGAAAGTTCGATGCAGAAATAATCCCTGGATAAGATGTCAGCAGCTATGAAGGACCTGTGAGAGCAAAAGCCATCTTCAATGGCAAACAATCTAGACAGGAAAAAGGAATGTGTATGCATCAGACTCTCTCTTTGTAAGGTAGAGAAGATGGACCTAACCAGGCCTGCGTGGAGAGCTGTTCTCAGGTGCCTATTTTGATATACCATTGAAACTAGTCAAATTGTCAAAGGAAGTAAGGGCAGCCTCCATCCAATGTGACCCTTGGAAGCAATGGTTAGGGCAAAGTTGTTGCCAAGGCAGTGACCTCATTCAGTTCCTGAAGGAAGTGACCTACCTAACTTCCTTGGTGATGGAACACTCTGAAATTTTGATGCAAGAAGCCAGGCACCGAGAGCCAGTCCCAGTCCCAGTCCCAGTGGGCTCACTTGTTTGGATTTACCAAGTACAGATCAGACCTTCTTGGTACCTACTGATTTGAGGATGGCCAAATGCCAGGAGAGCTCTGAAGAGAAGCCTTTCCTGAGATAGCAGGTAGTGGCTAGCCGTTGGCTCCTCACAGCATCACAGAGTTTGCCAAGGAGACAAGATCTGAGACAGGAGAGGTCATTTTGTGGAGAACATAGTATGGCCCACCAGTCAGAGGACACTCCGGATAGTCACAGACCTACTTTTGGGAAGGAGTTGCCTTTGTTTGTGGATGTGAGTTTGCGGTTTTGTCTCATGTTCTGAGAATAGGTAGGAAATGTGGTTGGTTTTGATTGGAGTCGACTGTTTCTAGTAAGTCTTTTGACAAGGCGACTTTCTATGTCTGTGTATCCACTGTGTTCGTGGTTGTCGACATTAGAAAAGAGAATGCATCAATGGAGGTGTCCTGTCTAGTAGAAAGCTTCCCAGCATTTATCCTGCACAATTGATGAATGGACCGTGGTATGCCTTATGGATAGGAAACACCTACTAACATCCTAAGTTCCTGTTTTCTTCCTGAATTCTGGCCACTCTCCAGAATAAGCTCATGATGTATTGTCCAAGATATGTACCACCTCCAAGCTCTGTGACATGTCCATGTTCTTGATAGCTGAAGGGAATGGGAACATCTCAGAAAACTCAGATATCAGTGTGAGCAGTAAAGTCTCAGTGGAGAAACCCTGCTTTGGTCCATTTGCTTACCTATGGTTCTGTTGCCTTGAATGTCAGGAAGGTCTTTGCATCATGCCACCCCTTTGTGAAGCCTGAAGAAACAGATTTCAAATGGAAATGAATGTGCATCACCTGTGGCTCTTTGCTTAATTGCTTTGGAAAAGGATGTGTCTTAATCAGACACTAGGCTCTGTTTGAGGCTGTGGATAAGATTCTCAGCTCCTGATAGATGTAAAGAAGATCCCATGTGTGCATCCAAAACCAAAATGGCAAAAAGATCAGTCATTGTAGATGAAGTCTCCTGCCTTCCTCCGATAGGTTCCTGACCTCCATCAAGTGAGAATAGGGATTTTTTTGGGGTCAAATGAGTTCTTCAAAGTCCTGCAGAAGTACTTGGGTTCTCTCATGATGCCAAATCACATAATGAATCTATACCTGACTGTCAGTAGGCCTCAAATTGGAGAAGCAGAGCAGCGTTAACGGCAGGCTTTTTTGATCACTCCTGGTTCACAGGAAGGGTGTCCAGGCCACCATGAATTTAGACAAATGAGTGGCAAGGGTGCATATTTTGGACACTGTCATGGCTGCGCCCCTCATGGAAACCTCCAGCCAGAGTTTATAATGACTGTCTATATGGATGAAGATGAGGGACATGTGGGAATGTTTTGGTTTTAATTGTGGTCATTTGTGTGGCGGTTGGAAGAGATAACAGGGTCCACATGGGCTTGAAATCTGGTGTGATTCCTCTTAGAGACTGAGTTCTGGAACTGACCTCAGAGAAGTGTTGCCATGAATTGTGTTGGGATTTTAGGAGGCCACGCATAAGAGTTGCCCTTGAAACCTGAGATCTAGGCCCAGGGTGGCTTTCCACAGAGAACTGAAATTCTCAGCAAGGATATCGCATGATTTTATTCTGAAAAACTTGGCAGCCATAGTTAAGAGTCAAAAGACACATGGACCTCCAGTTGTAGACCTCAATGGGCCTGGCTTCATGTGACCTTTTGGCCACTGTTTGGGAAGCCTTGCCTGTGAGAGTTTTTCAGGGCTTTCTTTGAAATGAGAGTCCTCCCCATGTAATGGTTCCTGGAAGAATGGAAACCCCAAAGTGCCTCCAACTTCATTCTTGAAAAATGGATAGATAAATACCATGATGTTTTTGAAATTCCCAATGACCAAGTGGCACTGGAGAACCATTGGTTGTTCTCTTGCTGATCATTAGTGTTACAGACAGTGCCTTGATTGGCTGGGTTTCATGAAAATGGTGTGGAACAGAGATGCCAGTAAGTTGGAGCCTGCTGAGTAGTGGGCCTAGAGCAGTGGTGGGCAGGTGTGTGATAATACAACTGTGGTGTGGCCATGTGGATCAGCCATTGGCTTCCAAATAGCTTGTGACTGACTTGGTACAGCCAGCAGACTATTATATGAAAAGGCATCTTGTTATATGGAGAGGTTTCTGGGCAATGTTCAGAATCAGGTTGCGATGGTCAAGGGGGCAAGCTATGTGGGATAGAACCCTGGTTGGTGAATTCTCCTGCAGACCCTGACCCAACACACGTCACAGAACTCCCTCTAGCACTATATCCTAGTTGAACTCCTTGTATTTCGTGAAGCAAATACCAAACTCCCAGTGCAGCAGCAAGAAACACCACAAAAAGTTCAGGATGACCAAATGGCTTCACAGTCCACTCAGGGAGACACTAAGCTTCCAGTGGCCACAGTTTACCAACAAAGAGAGAAATCAACACCGATACCTAATGTTCAATGGAAAATAAGAAACGATGTCCTCCAGGTCACATAGATGCATATCCAGCTTTGATGGTGTCACCAGAAATGAAGCTAAAGCTCCGGACAACAAGATATATTTCATGTGTCCAAACTCAGAGGCAGTTTCTCAAGAAGGCTTTTGGCCAGCAGAGTTCCATGTTTGTGGAGTGTTTACGCAGTCACTTACTTTTGGAAACTCCTCTACCACCTCCAAGGTTGTGAACTCCTGAGCATTTTCCATTCCAGATATGTATTCACAGATTTTCTAACTCTTCTCTTCGAATTGCATCTTACATAGGGTGAAGATAATGTCAATGGATTTTTCTGGATGAGAGTGGGAAGACTTTTGTGTAGGACATATTTGCATACATATTGGATTCATTTTCCAATTTTCCATTTGAAATACTGAATCCCTGACACTAAACCATACCCTACTAGTGTCTGACTACTAATCCTAATATGAGGCAGAAAAATAACCCAAACATAATAGAAATACAAACAGTTCAGAGGAGGCATGGTGTATAGTTGGACTTGCCTTTTGCATTATAAAGGTTAGGAGTTATTAATCTAGACAATTTTTGTTGCAATAGTTGTCCATGTGATTTTAAAGATAACAAATATGTGAATTCTTGTCTCTCTTTCTCTGTAGCCTACTCAGCACATATATTTTTATATGCACATAGAGAATCCTACCTGGTACTACACGTACATTCTTGTGAGGTGGCTGACTTGGCAGATACAAATTGAGAGAAGAGATCACTCCTCATAAACGCCGTTGGAACTGAAAATTCAACCTATGGGTGAGGTTCCTAGAGAACAAAATTATACACAAATCTTTGTTCAGTAAAATGAATATTTTTGGATCTGTGGATGATATATATTTCATGGTGAATTTTGATTGGCATATATCGCTATTTTTAATGTCTCTGTGTGTGTGTGTGTGTGTGTGTGTGTGTGTATATATATATATATATATATATATATATATATATATATACACACTCTCTCCATATTTTTCAAAATATGAAATATATGTGTCTTATATACACTTCCTAATTTCATTCATGTTCATGAACGTGGATTTATAATCAACGTTTCACAAGATTATTCTCAGAAAATTTCATCCACCTGAAATACATATTTAATTTAGTTCTGAAAACTAACTTCAGTGAATGGTGCATACAAATCCTAACATTTCTACAGTAACTGACACAGTTTATCATCAATGCAAGTAGATTCCTATGGGACATGATGTGTATATCGACGTTCATTTTTATTCAACACTGGGACATTACAATTTCTTCAGTTTATGCACATCATAGGATATATATTTCCTCCACAATTTAGCAAATTTATAGGGATTTGTTTCAATTTCAATCACTTCCTGCTTCAGAACACATGTTTTCCTATATGTTTCTTGACTGATCATTTCATGAGATTTCTTTCCAAACACATTATTTTCGATTTCCTTTATCACTTTTAAAGCAAAACGGACACACACTTTATGATAAACCATAACTATAATATCACTATTAGATGTATAACTGGTTGGAATGAATGATTTTAAATCAATAAAAGATTTCTTATATATTTTCTGATATCAATTCAATACATTTTGTAAAGTGGAACCAGTTATATTATTTATTCACAGTATGGTCTATTCATGCATTATCTCTATATTAATAGACACAGGTTACACCTCTTTGTATCCCCAATACTAATTTATACATCGTCAAAATATTGCTCCCAGAAATGGTGGAAGAAATACTCATATCACCTGATCTACATATGCATGGTATCACAGTAATATTCTGGACACAAAATGCAAAATTCACACGTATGACTGTACCAAAGCCTAAATGGAAACTGAACATGGATTACTAAAAACATCCATGACCAGGTTGCCTAATGCTCTCAAATGTCAATCCTATTGGTGACTACATATTTGTTTCTTCCTAAGATTATATATTCAACCTCAATACCATTGAAACTGTCTAATTTTTTCACTCACTTTGTACTTTTCCTGATTTCCTAATGTCTCTATTGATATCTACTTTCCTACATATTTTCTCCAGTTCAACATTGTGACTGACCCTTCACATGTGCTGACATTGACATTCACTCTCTAACCGAAACCCTATTGCTTATGAACTTTGGTCCAAATCCTATACTCACTCTTCTTCCGAAACATACTGACTATCTTCCTGATCCTATCAACTATCCCTTTTTGAGTAGATGTTCTCTACTACATTCAATCATCCAAGGTACAAGGTCCTATGCTATTGTATATCGATTTTTCTGAAACATGTATGCAGAACGTAATTCAAAGCTACGTATCACAATCAGTTGCCCAATGCACTTCTGAGCTTCAAATCTTACCTAGATTTCTGTTTTCATACTTATATTTCATCTCTATATTCCTATAAATATTGCAGGTTCCCAAGACCATTATTCATCCCGCAGAATGATTCCTAATCCAAATCGAACCTGTAATTAACCCTAACCATACACTGTTGCCTCAATCTAAAATTACAAAAGACCAGGGACAGAGTTCATCTTACAATACAGTAATGTAGGGTATCTTCCAACTGCTGAGAACCTCAAAGTTCGATGCAGAAATGATCCCTGGAGAAGATGTAGGCAGCAATGAAGGATCTGAGAGAGCAAAAGCCATCTTCCATGGCAAACAACCTGAACAGGATGAAGGGATGTGTATGCATCAGCCTTTCTCTTCTTAATGTAGAGAAGATGGACCTAACCAGCCCTGCGTGGAGAGCTGTTCCCAGGTGCCTATTTTGATATACCACTTTAACTAGTCAAATTGTCACACAAAGTAGGAGCAGCCTCCTTCTAAAGGGACCCTTGGAAGAAACTGTTAGGACAAAGTTGTTGCCAAGAGAGGGACCTCATTCAGTTCCTGAAGGAAGTGACCTAGCTAACTTCCTTGGTGATGGAACTCTCTGAAATTGTGATGCAAGAAGCCAGGCACCGAGAGCCAGTCCCAGTCCCAGTCCCAGTGGGCTCACTTGTTTGGATTTACCAAGTACAAGTAAGACTTTCTTGGTGCCTACTGATGTGAGGATGGCCAAATGCCAGTTGAGCTCTGAAGAGGGGCCTTTTCTGAGATAGCAGGTAGTGGCTAACTGCAGGCTCCTCACAGCATCACAGAGTTGGCCAAGGAGACATGATCTGAAAGTGGAAAGGCCATTTCGAGAGGAACATAGTATAGCCCACCAGTCAGAGGACACTCTGGATAGTCACAGACCCACTTTTGGGAAGGAGGTGCCTTTATGTGTGTGGGTGTGAGTTTATGGTTTTGTCTCATGTTCTGAGAATAGGTAGAAAAGGTGGTTGGTTTGGTTTGGAGTAAACTGTTTCTAGTTACTCTTTTGACAAGGCAAGTGTTTCTATGTCTGTGTATCCACTGTGTCCGTGGTTTTAGACATTAGAAAAGAGAATGCATCAATGGAGGTGTCCTGTCTAGTAGAAAGCTTCCCAGCATTCATCGTTCACAATTGATAAATGGACTGTGGTTTGCCTTATGGATAGGAAACAACTACTAACTTCCTAAGTTCCTGTTTTCTTCCTGAATTCTGGCCACTCTCCAGAATAAGCTCATGATTTATTGTCCAAGATATGTACCACCTCCAAGCTCTGTGACATGTCCATGTTCTTGATAGCTGAAGGGAATGGGAACATCTCTGAAAACTCAGATATTAGTGTGAGCAGTAGAGTCTCAGTGGAGAAACCCTGCTTTGGTCCATTTGCTTACCTATGGTTCTGTTGCCTTGAATGTCAGGAATGTCTTTGCCTCAGGCCACCCCTTTTAGAAGCCTGAAGAAACAGTTTTCAAATTTAAATGAATGGGTATCACGTGTGGCTCTTTGCTTAATTGCTTTGGAAAAGGATGTGTCTTAATCAGACACTAGGCCCTGATTGAGGGGGTGGCTAAGATTCTCAGCTCCTGATAAATCTAAAGAAGATCCCATGTGTGCATCCAAAACCAAAATGGCAAAATGATCAGTCATTGTGGATGAAGTCTCTTGTCTTCCTGTGTTAGGTCCTGAACTCCATCAAGTGAGAATAGGATTCCTTTGGGTCAAATGAGTTCTTCAAAGTCCTGCAGAAGTGCTTGGGTTCTCTCATGATGCCAAATCACATAAGCAATCTATACCTGACATTCAGTAGGCCTCAAATTGGAGAAGCAGAGCAGTATTAACAGCAGGCCTATATGATCACTCCTTGTTCACAGGATGGGTTTCCAGGCCACCCTAAATTTAGACAAATGAGGGGCAAGGGTGCATATTTTGGACACTGTCTTGGGCTGCGCCCCTCATGGAAACCTCCAGCCAGAGTTTATGATGAGTGTCTATATGGATGAAGATGAGGGCCATCTGGAAATGTTTTGGTTTTAATTGTGGTCATTTGTGTGGCGGTTGGAAGAGATGACTGGGTCTACATGGGCTTGAACTCTGGTGTGATTTCCCTTAGAGACTGAGTTTGGGAACTGACGACAGAGAAGTATTGCCATGAATTGTGTTGGGATTGTAGGAGGCCACACATTAGAGTTGCCCTTGAAACCTGAGATCTAGGCCCAGGTTGGCTTTCCACAGAGAACTGAAAATCTCAGCAAAGATATCACATGATTTTATTCTGAAAAACTTGGCAGCCATAGTTAGAGTCAAAAGACACATGGACCTCACGTTGTAGACCTCAATGGGCCTGGCTTCATGTGACCTTTTGGCCACTGTTTGGGAAGCCTTGCCTATGAGAGTTCCTCAAAGCTTTCATTGAAATTAGCTTCCTCCCCATGTAATGGTTCCTAGATGAATGGAAACCCCAAAGTGCGTCCAACTTCATTCTTGAAAAATGCATAGATAAACACCATGAAATTTTTGAAATTCCCAATGACCAGGTGGCACTGGAGAACCATTGGATGTCCTGTTGCTGATCATAAGTATAACAGACCGTGCCTTGATTGACTGGGTTTCATGAAAATTGTGTAGTACAGAGATGCCAGTAAGTTGGAGGCTGCTGAATAGTGGGCCTAGAGCAGTGGTGGGCAGATGTGTGGTAATACATCTGTGTTGTGGCCATGTGGATCTGCCATTGGCTTCCAAATGGCTTGTGACTGACTTGGTGCAGCCAGGAGACCATTATATGAAAAGGCATCTTGTTATATGCAGGGGTTTCAGGGCAATGTTCATAATCAGGTTTCTATGGTCAAGGCGGTAAGCAATGTGGGATAGAAGCCTAGTTGGTGCATTTTCCTGCAGAGCCTGACCCACCACACGTTACAAGACTCCCTCAAGCACTGTGTGCCAGTTGAACTCCTTGTATGTCATGAAGCAAATACCAAACTCCCAGTGTAGCAGCAAGAAACACCACGAAAAGTGGAGGATGACCAAATGGCTTCAAAGTCCACACGGGGAGTCACATTGCCCGAAGTGGCCACAGTTTACCTACAAAGAGAGACTTCAGCACTGGTGCCTCATGTTCATTGGAAAATAAGAAACCATGTCCTCTAGGTCACATAGATGCAGACCCAGCTTTGATGGTCTGACAACAAAGGTAGGTAAAGCTCCTGACAAAAACATATATTTCAAGTGCACAACCTCAGGGGCAGTTTCTCAAGAAGTCTTTAGTCCAGCAGAGCTCCATGTTTGTGAAGTGTTTACCCTGTTCCTTACTTTTGGAAACTCATCAACCACTTGCAAAGTTGTGAAATCATGAGCATATTCAATTCCAGATATGTACTCACAGATTTTTTACCTCTTTTCATATAATTGTGAATTACTTAAGGTGAGGGTAAGTCAAGGCATTGTTCAGGATGAGAGTGGAAAGATTTTTTGTATCACAATTTTGCATACACTTTGGATTAATTTTCCTAGTTGAACAACATTATACATAAATCCATGTTCAGTATAATAAATATTTTTGCATCCGTGGATGATATATATTTCACTATGAATTTCAATTGGCATACATATTGCTACTTTTTAATGTCTTTGTTTTTTTGTATATATATATATATATATATATATATATATATATATATATATATATATATATATATATATCTCCTATCCAGATTTTTCAAAATATATGTGTTTTATTATACACTCTCTAAATTCTATTATGTTCATATATGTGGATGTATAATCAACTTTTCACAAGATTATACTCAGAAATATTCATCCACCTGAAATACATATTTGTTTCCTAATACAGACAACTAACTTCAGTGAACGCTGCATACAAATCCTAATATTTCTACAGTAACTGACTCAGTTTTACATCAATGCAAGTAGATTCCTATGGGGCATGACATGTATTTTGACGTTCATTTTTATTCAAGACTTGTACGTTGCTATTTCTTCAGTTAATGCACATCATATGATATATATTTCATCCACAAGTTAGCATATTTATAGGCATTTGTTTCACTTTCAATCACTTCCTGCTTCCGAACAAATGTATTCCTCCATGTTTCTTGACTGGTCGTTTCATGAGACTACTTTCTAAACACATGATTTTTGAATTACATAATCACTTTTGAAGCAAAAATCAACCCTTCATGATAAACCATAACCATAATATTACCATTAGATGTATAACTACTTGGAATGAATGATAGTATTTCAATATAAGATTTCTTATATATTTTAAGATATCAATTCAATCCATTATTTTATGTAGAACTAGTTATATTATTAATTCACAGTGTGGTCTACTCATGCATTTTCTCTAGATTCATATACACAGGGTACATCTCTTTATACCCCCAATACTAATTTATACATCTTCAAAATATTGCTTCAAAAAATGGTGGAAGAATTACTCATGTAACCTGATCTACATATATATTTTATCACAGTGATATTCTGGACACAAAACGCAAGGCTCACACTTATGTTTGTACCATAGCCTAAATGGAAATTGAACATGTATTACTATAAACATCCATGTCCAGGTTGTCTAATGCTCAATATCAATCCTATTGGTGACTACATATTTGTTTCTTCCTAAGATTATATATTCAAACTCAACCCTGTTGGAAATGTCTAATCTTATCACTCACATTATACTTTGCCTTATTTCCTAATGTGTCTATTGATATCTGTTTTCCTACATATTTTCCCCTGTTCATCATGTGACTGACTCTTCTCATGTGCTGACATTTACGTTCACTCTCTAACCAAAAACCTATTACTAATGAAATTTGTTCCAAAACCTATACTCACTCTTCTTCCTAAACCTACTGACTATCCCAGTTTGAGTGGATGTTCTCTTCTACATTCAATCATCCAAGGTATAAGGTCTTTTGCCATTCAATATCGAATTATGTGAGACAACTGTTCAGAATGTAATTCAAAGCTAAGTATCCCAATCAAGGGCAAAATGCCCTTCTGGGCTTCAAGTCTTACCTAGATTTCTGTTTTCATACTTATATTTCACCAATATATTCTTATAAATATTGCATGTTCCAATACCATTATTCATCTCACAGAATGATTCCTAACCCAAATGGAACATGTTATTAACCCTAAGAATGCACCGTTCCCTCAATCTAATTTTACAGAAGAACAGGGACAGAGTTTGACTTACAATACAGAAATGTAGGTGATCTTCCACCTGCTGAGAACCTCAAAGGTCCATGTAGAAATGATCCCTGGAGAAGATGTAGGCAGCTATGAAAGACCTGAGAGAGCAAAAGTCATCTTCCATGGCAAACATCCTGGTCAGGATGAAAGGATATGTCGGAATCAGCCTCTCTCTTCTTAATGTAGAGAAGATGGACCAAACCAGGCCTGTGTGGAGAGCTGTTCCAGGAGCCTATGGTTGATCTACCATTCTAACTTGTGAAAATTTCAAAAGAAGTAGGGGCAGCCTCCGTTTCATTGGTCAATTGAAAGCAACTGTGAGGACAAAGTGTTTGCCAAGGCAGTGACCTCATTCAGTTCCTTAAAGAAATGACCACACCTCACACTTTTGGTGATGGAACACTGTGAACTTTTGATCCAGGAAGCCAAGAACCCAGAGTCAGTCCCAGTCCCAGTCCCATTGGGCTCGCTTGTTTTGATTGAACAAGGACAGAGACATTATTTTTTGGTCCTACTGTTGTGAGGATGACCAAATGCCAGGAAAGCTCTGAAAACTGGCCTTTCCAGAGAAAGCAGGTAGTGGCTCATCGCGGACTCCTGACAACTTCACAGAGTTGGCTAAGGAGACCAGATCTGAGACAGGACAGGCCATGTTGGGGGAATATATTATGGCCCACGAGTCAGACCACCCTCTGGATAGTCACAGACCTACTTGGGGGAAGGAGGTGCCTTTGTGGTTGTGGGTGTGAGTTTTTGGTTTTGTCTCATGTTCTGAGAATAGATAGGAAAGGCGGTTTGTTTGGTTTGGTATGGACTGTTTCTAGTAAGTCATGTGACAAGGCGAGTGTTTCTATGTCTGTGTGTCCCACTGTGTCCATGGTTGTAGACATTAGAAAATAGAATGCATCAATGGATGTGTCCTGTCTAGTAGAAAGCTTCCCAGTATTCATCCTGCCCAATTTATGATTAGGCAGAAGATTGCCTTATGGATGGGCAACACCTGCTATCTTCCTAATTTCCTATTTTCTTCCTGAATTCTGGCCACACTCCAGAATAGGCTCATGGTTTTAAGAAAAAGATATGTACCACCTCCAAGCTCTGTGATATGGCCATGTACTGGATAGCTGAAGGGACTGGCGAGCACCTCAGAAAACTCAGATATCAGTTAGACCAGAAAAGTCACAGTGGAGAAACCCTGCTTTGGGCCTTTTGCTTACCTATTTTTCTTTTGCCCTGAATGTCAGGAAGGTCTTTGCCTCCAGCCACCCCTTTGTGAAGCCCTAAGAAACAGTTTTCAAATGGAAATGAATGGGCATCACCTGTGGCTCTTTGCTTAATTGCTTTGGAAAGGGATGTGTCGGAATCAGCCTCCTGGCCCTGTGTGAGGCTGTGGCTTAGATTATCAGCACCTGATGAATCTAAAGAAAGATCCCATGTGTGCATCCAAAATCAAAGGGCAAAAATTGCAGTCATTGTGGATGAAGTCTCTAGCTTTCCTCTGTAAGGTTTCTCACTTCAATCAAGTGAGAATAGGGATCCTTTGGGTCAAAAGAATTCTCCAAATCCCTGCAAAAGCTTGCCCATGTGTGCTTGGATTTTCTCATGACTCCAAATCACATAAAGAATCTAAACCCCACAGTAAGAAAGCCTCAAATTGTAGAAGTGGAAAAGTATTAATGGCAGACCTATTTGATTACTCCTGGTTCACATGAAGGGTGTCCAGGCCACTGAGATTTTAGGCAAATGAGGGACAAGGGAGGTTATTTTGGACACTGTCTTTGACTGCGCCCCTAATGGAAAACTCCAGCCAAAGGTTATGAAGAAGATGAGGGCCGTGTGGGAGTGTTTTGGTTTTAATTGTGGTCATTTGTGTGGCAGTTGGAAGAGATGATTGGGTCCACCTGGGCTTGAACTCTGGTGTGATTCCCCTTAGAGACTGAGTTCTGGAACAGACCTCAGAGAAGTATTGCCATCAATTGTTTTGGGATTTTAGGAGACCACACATGAGAGTGACCATTGGAAACTGAGATCTAGGCCCAGATTGACTTTCCACAGATCACTGGGAATCTCAGTGAGGAAATCACATTATTTTATTCTGAAAGACTTGGCAGCCATAGTTGAGAGTCAAAAAACACATGGACCTCACATAGTAGAACTCAATAGGCCTGGCTTCATGCGACCTTTTGGCCACTCTTTGGGAAGCCTTGCCCTTGAGATTTCCCCAGAGCTTTCATTGAAATGACCTTCCTCACCATTTAACAGGTCCTGAATATATTGAAACCCACAGTGCCTCCAACATCATCCTTGAAAAATGGCTAAACAGATACCATGAAATTTTTGAAATTCCCAAGACCAGGTGGCACTGGAGAACCTTTGGATGTCCTGATGCTGATCTTGAGTACACCAGACAGTGCCTGGATTCACTAGGTTTCATAAAAATTGTGTTGAATAGAGATGCCAGTACGTTGGAGCCTGCTGAATAGTGGGCCTAGAACAGTGCTTGGCAATGTGGATCTGCATTTGGCTTCCAAATGGCTTGTTACTGACATGGTGCAGCGAGTAGATACTTCTGTGTAAAGGTATCTTGTTATATGGAGAGCTTTCAGGCCAATGTTCAGAATCAGGTTGCTATGGTCAAGGGGACAAGCTATGTGGGATAGAAGCCTGGTTGGTGCATTCTCCTGCAGACCCTGACCCACCACTCGTCACAGAACTCCCTCCAGCACTGTGACACAGTTGAACTCCTTGTATTTCGTGAAGCAAATACCAAATCCCCAATGCAGCAGCAACAAACACCACGAAAATTGGAGGATGACCAAATGGCTTCACAGCCCACACTGGGAGACACTTAGCCCCCAGTGTCCACAGGTTACCTACAAAGTGAGAATTCAGCACTGCTGCCTCATTTTCATTAGAAAATAAGAAACCGTGTCCTCCAGGTCACATAGATGCAGACCCAGGTTTGATGGTCTCACTACAAAGGAAGCTAAAGCTTATGACAACAAGATATATTTCAAGTGCCCAAATTCAGAGGCAGTTTCTCAAGAAGTCTTTAGTCCAACAGAACTCCATGTTTGTGGAGTGTTCACCCTGTCCCTTACTTTTGCAAACTCCTCTACCACCTCCAAGGTTTCAAAATCCTGAGCCTATTCCATTCAAGATGTGTTTTCACTGATTTTCTAACTCTTCTCTTCTAATGATGTTTTAGTTGGAGCGAAGGTACTGTCAAGGCATTGTTCTGGATAAGAGTGGAAACATTTTTGTGTAGCACATGTTTACATACACATTGTATTCATTTTCCAATTTTCCATTCGAAATACTGAATCCCTGACACTAACCCCTACCCTACTATATTCTGACTACTAATACTAATATGATGGAGAAAAATAACCCAAACAGAATGAAAATACAACCATTTCAGAGGAGGCATGGTGTATAGTTGGACTTACCTTTTGCATTATATAGGGTAGGATTTATAAATCTAGTCAATTTTTTGTTGAAATAGTTCTCCATGTTTTTTTTAAAGTTAACCACCTATGAATTCCTTTCTCCCTTTCTCTGTAGCCTATTCACCACCTGTATTTTTATATGCACAGATAGAATCCTACCTGGTACCACACGTACATTCTTGTGAGGTGGCTGACTTGGCAGATACAAATTGTAAGGGATCACTCCTCTTAAACGATGTTGGAACCGAAAATTTAAATTATGGGTGATCTTCCTACTTGAACAATATTATTCATAAATCCATGTTCAGTAAAATAAATATTTTTCTATCTGTTGATGATATATATTTCATTATAAATTTCAATTGGCATATATATTGCTGTTTTTAATGTGTGTGTGTGTGTGTGTATGTATGTATATATATATATATATATATATATATATATATATATATATATATATACACTCTCCAGATTTTTCAACAAATGAAATATGTGTCTTATTTTACACTCATCAAATTCATTCATATTCATGTATGTGGATTTATAATCAACTTTTCACAAGATTATTCTTAGAAATATTCATTCACCTGAAATACATATTTGTTTCCTAGTACTGAAAACTAACTTCAGTGAATGGTGCATAAGAATCCTAATATTTCTACAGTAACTGACCCAGTTTAATATTAATGCAAGTAGATTCCAATCAGACATGATGTGTATTTTGACGTTCATTTTTATTCAACACTGGTAGATTAGTATTTCTTCAATTAATGCACATCATAGGATATAAATTTCATCCACAAGTTAGGAAATTTATAGGCATTTGTTTCACTATCAATCACTTTCTGCTTCAGAACACATGTATTTCTCCATGTTTCTTGACTGGTCTTTAAATGAGAAAAGGGATGGACAAGGCAAGGAAAGGCACCTAAGATAGCACCGAATACAGGGAAACAGTCCTATTTGGTTGCAACCAGATTTAAAGGGCATTGCTTCTGTTGTAATCAGTTACTTCCCTGAACCCCAAGTTTAGGTTGTTTCAGAATTTTGTACCCAACATGTAAGGGAGCGGCTCAGAAGTTCACAGTCTGCAGAAGTTCAGAGAAAGCAGTTTTTGTTTCTGTTTTTTTTTCTCTGTTCTGGGCAAGTTAACATTTTAAGGACACCTGGGAGGGGGAGAGCTTTTTTCTTCTCTTTCTTTTTTCTCCCTGCCAGCTGTTACCATGGAGTCCAGTTGGTAACTTCTTTATCTTAGAAATGTAGCCATCTCTGTGAAGCCTCAATTTGAGGCCAGAGGCCTTGTTCACATATTGCCAGCATTGTGACTGACTCTATCCAAACACATTATTTTGGATTTCCATAATCGCTTTTGAAGCAAAACTAACATATCTTCATGATAAACCATAACCATAATATTAATATTAGATGTATAACTGGTTAGAATGAATGATTGTAAATCAATATAAGATTTCTTATATATTTTCAAATATCAATTCAATCCATAATTTAAAGTGGAAACAGTTATATTATTTATTCACTGTATGGTCTATTCATGCATTATCTCTATATTCATGGACACAGTGTACACCTCTTTGTACACCCAATACCCATTTATATGCCTTCAAAATATTGCTCCCAGAAATGGTGGAAGAAATACTTGTGTCACCAAATCTACATATATATTTTATCACAGTAAAATTCTGGACACAAATGCAAAGGTCACACTTAGATTGTACCAAAGCCTAAATAGAAAGTGAGCATGGTTTACAAAAATCATCCATGTCAAGGTTGCCTTATGCTCTCAAATGTCAATCCTATTGGTGACTACATATTTGTTTCTTCCTAAGATTATATATTCAAACTCACCCTGTTGAAAATGTCTAATTGTATCACTCACTTTATACTTTGCCTGATTTAGTAATGTCTTTATTGATATCTGCTTTCCTACATATTTTCCTCAGTTCATTATTGTGACTGTTCTCATGTGCTGACATTTATATTCACTCTCTAACAGAACCCCTATTGCTAAAGAACTTTTGTTCCAAATCCTATACTCAGTCTTCTTCCCAAACCTACCGACTATCTTCTTAATCCTACTGGCTATCCCTTTTTGACTGGATTTTCTCTTATACATTCAATCATTCAAGTAATGTTCGTGCGAGCATCAGAGGTAGAGACCACGAAGAGACTGTCTCATGCAACAGCAAAAGGTTTATTGGAGGTCAAGCATGCTGGGGCTCAGAGCTCACAGAAATAGAGCAGAGAGCCCTGAGAACAGCTTAAGCAGAGCTTATATTCTTTCCTTGGAAAGGGCAGGGACGGAAGTTTATTGATGGGTCACGGTGAGTGGGCGGTTTGCATGTAAACGGGTGAGGGAATACATTCTGCAATTTGGCAGTTGGGGACAGCACATTCTGGGAACAAAATTAGCAAACAGTTCTCAATATTTCAACAGTGTTTTGTTAAGCATACAGAAAAATAGGAAGTTACAAGTACCTATTTTGTTAACCTTTCATTCCCCACTTCTTCTTCTGGCTATTTATAATTATAAAAGTGATCAAGGCTGGTGTCACATTCTATGTCTGCAAGTGGGTTATTACCATAAGTTTAACTTGTCCAATTTGAGCTTGGAGAAAAAAAATTACACGTTTGAGCAAACAGGGTTTTATACTTTGCAGTAATATGAGGATTATTATTGGACCGGCCATGGTTGATAAAAACGTAGTTAACCAGAGGGAATGTATGGATCAGAATCAAACCACCGTTTTTGGGCCTCTCTCAGTGACGCTCTTCAAGGTGTCTTTTTAATTTACTCATAGATTTTTTTTACAACTCCAGTATGGTCGGCATAAAAACAATATTTTTCCCTCAATGCAGCACAAAGGCCCCCTTCTCTCATGAATGGGCGGTCCAACCCTCGACTGTTCTGTAAAACAACTTCAGACAGAGAGGATAAATATTCCTGCAAAGCTGTGATGGAGGTTTCTACTATCTTTAAGTTTTGTTCTATTGCTGCTACTAATTGGGTCATTTGTTGTGTCCCATGGACTAGGGCAGGGGTTTCTGTGCCCACCCCTGCAGCAACTCCTATTCCTAATAGGATGGCTAAAGTTAGGGATATATGTTCCCAGTGGAACCCTGTTGTATGCCTGCCTGTTTGAATTTCAAATGAACCTGCATCATTATAGAGCACTCTGGGAAACATCTGCACCATTACACAATTAATCACATCTGTTGACCATTTCATGAAAACATAAACAATGTTTAAGTATTTAGAATTATACTGTTGTAGGGACAGACAAGGCAAGGCACCTAAGATAGCACCGAAAACAGGGAAACAGTGCTATTTGGTTGCAACCGGATTCAGAGTGCATTGCTTCTGTTGTAATCAATTAATGCACTGAACCCCAAGTTTAGGTAGTTTCAGAATTTTGTACCCAACATGAAAGAAAAGGGGCTCAGAAGTTCACAGTCGGCAGAACTTCACCAAAAGGTTTTTTTTCTGTTATTTCCTCTGTTCTGGGCAAGTTAAATTTTCAAGGACACCTGGGAGGGGGAGAGCTTTTTCTTCCTTTTCTTTTATCCTCCTTCAGCTGTTACCATGAAGCCCAGTTGGTATTTTTTATTTTAGAAATGTAGCCATCTCTGTGAAGCCCCAGCTCAAGGCCAGAGGCCTTGTTCACATATTGTGTGAAAAACTATTAAGGGGTTTTCTAGCTTAGAAGTGCTGATTTTTCCAAGCAGTGGCCAAGTATAACAGGGCAACAGAAAAAGAGCAAGTTTATCTACACTGAACTCTTTTATAGGGACTCTTTTGCTTAAAGTTCTAAAGTCATCCATGGTGAAGACTTCTGGAGAAGTTCAGTTAAGATTTTTCTGTGGGCCTGGTATAGAGGGGAAAGACGGGGAAGGCGAGGAATGAGAGCAGCTCCGGGGATCTGAGAATGAGAAAAGAGAGATGTAAAAGCATAATGGAAAAGGGGTTTGGGATTTTCCTAGGAACAAAATCTTGAGCAGTAGAACAGGTAGAACAGAGGGGAAGACGGGAGTGAGTATCCCAGAAAGCCTGGGAGGGATTTTAAATTCTTAGTAACCTGTTTTCAGTGATGACAAAGCAACTTTAAAGGCCATTTTTATTACATCTTGGATAGGGGTCTGAGGGCTCTTCTCAGCTCGTTTGAGCTTTGGGTTACCTGGTAAGAGGACCTGGGGAGACCGGGTGTAGGCACTGACAGGAGAAGAGAGGAGTGAGTGTTTAGAGGGGTACCTCAGTACCTGCTACCTCAGCAAGGGAGCAATGATCTGAGAACTGGCGGAGGTTTTGGTTTTTGATCTAGTAACTGGAGGAGAGAAATCAGGTTGCTGAGTTGGGACTGACAGTAGAGAGTCTGGAGCAGAAGCCTGAGGGTGAGGATCTATTGGAGATGCATAGTTCAGGAAGTGAGCGAAGGAGGTAAAAGGCCTCCACATAGGGGAATTTCCTTTCATCCTCTTGAGCACTTGCAGAAGTTAAAAAGGTAACACAGAATTTGAGGATCTAGAGACTCCTCTGGGGGCCATCAGTTTTGGTTGTCTAATTGGTAATATGGCCAATGCTGTGTATTGAATTTGATGAGGATTTTGCGTTCCACCAGGCTGAACCTGTATGCTCAAATCCCCATCACTTACAGAAGAAGTTGGCTTTCCCTCCACACAGCCATGGCTGTTTGTGGCTTTGATAGTCTGCTGGGCAAACATACTAATCTAGTCTAGCCAACCTGCATCTGGCTCACGTGTCCCTAAATCCCTAATGTTTGTTTCCATTATCTATGGTATGGAAGGGATTTAATTGAATTTTAGTGGGATTTTCATCAGCGATATCCTAATAGGAAAGACTTATAGCCAGCTGACAAATGTCTGGGTGGAGAGCTAGCCACCAGGTCCCTAAGGGAGCTGTATACGAGTTAGAGCATACTTCTTGTCTAGTAGGATTTGTGATAAGCCATCGCTGCTGAACGGGCTGATGAGCGTTAGGTGTACTGGTGGCCAAGGGGAGAGTCTACAGCCTTATCCACATAGCGAATATGCAATTTGAAATGGTCACCAGTCTTTCCCAGTTTCCAGACAGAGTCTGAACAGGGTGCAGGCTTGAGATGAGAGGCATGGATCCAGGAAGTGTTTCCGTCTACTTTTACCGCTGTAGGTGTTATAATTAGCACCTGGTATGGTCCTTTCAAGCAGGGTTCCAGGGATGACACCTGATGTTGTCTTATGTAGATGAAGTCCCTTACTTGATATCAATGTGGAGTCCCCTTGTCCCCAGGTTGCAAGGCAGTTGTCAGCTGTTTTCACTGGTATCATTGAGTTCTTTCAAGAGATTTAATTCTGTCAAGCAAGGGGGTGTGGAAGGCATCGTTAGGTCTTAGAGTTGGGGTTACATGCCTTACTGGAGGAGGTGCACCATAGAGAAATTCATAGGGGGTGAGTTTACACAAAGAAACAGAGGGAGTATTTCTTGCATGAAACAGTGGATAAGGCAGGGGCATAGTCTAATATTTTATGCCGGTCTCTAAGCTTAATTTTGTTAACGTCTCTTTAATGGTTCAATTTATTTTTTTTTTCCTGTCCTGAGCTCTGGGGTCTAGAAGCACAATGTAACTTCCAATTAATCCCCTGGGTCCTGGCTAAGCCCTCACTTACCCGGGCCATGAACACCGTTCAATTATCAGACCCTATTACCTTAGGCAGGCCTTGTCTTGAAAAAATATCTTAATATCTTTCAGGATCTTCTTGACCACCGTTTGAGCCGGTTTTTTTTTTTTTTTTTTTTTTTTTTTTTGAGAAAGGATTCAATCCATCCTGAAAATTTATCTACAAAGACTAGGAGATATTTAAGTCTATACCTTGCTGGCTTAATTTCAGTAAAGTCTACTTCCCAGAATTGTCCTGGTCTGGTTCATCGTAGGTGCTTTCCTGCAGGAAGCTTGGAAGGGTAAGCATTAACCAATTGACAGAACCGACAGGCTTTTGTTACCCGTTCAGTTATTTTTTTTCACTGTGAGTAAGTTAGTCGAAATCTCTGTTCCTGATCTTTCAGGAATGCCTGCAGTTTCTTTGAACCAAGGTGAGTAAGTTGATGTACATTTTTAACGTAGTGTAGGGCTTTCTGAAATTGCAGGCTGGGCTCAGTGAAGTTGAGGAGTTCAGTGTCAGTGTTCTTAAATGTTATCAAAAGCTTGCTGGTGCTCAAGGGTCCATTGGAATTGGGCATCCTTATTTAACAACGGGTATGAAGAAGCAGCTAAGAACACAAACCCAGGTATCCATAACCTGAAAAGGCAGCAGTCCCAAGAAACTCTCTGTGTTGTCTCCTGTTAGATGGAGGTGGTATCTGCACAACGGTTTGTTTTCTGGGCTCAGTGAGCCATCATTTCCGCCCCTAAGGGAATAACCCAGGAAGATTACTTCTTGCTGGCAAATTTGGGCCTTTTTGGCAGAAGCTCTATACCCGAGTTGAGCAAGCTCGGATAATAGTGCTTGGGTCCCAGACTCACAGTTTTCCTTGTTGTTAGCTGCCAGTAGCAGGACATCCACATATTGAAGCAGGGTGACTTTGGGGTGCGTAATTCTGAAGTTGTTGAGATCTCTGTGGAGGGCTTCATCAAAGAGACTGGGGGAGGTTTTGAACACCTGTGGGAGTCTAGTCCAAGTTAGTTGACCAGAAGTTCCGTTATCTGGGTCTACCCACTCGAAAGCAAACAGCAACTGACTATCTTTATGCAGAGGCAAGCAAAAGAAAGCATCTTTTAAGTACAGAACAGTATACCATTTTCACTCAGCAACAGCAAAGTGTTTATTGGGGTTCCAGCATGCTGGGGCTCAGAGCTCACTTGACTAGAGCAGAGAGCCCTGAGAACAACTTAAACAGAGCTTATATAATTTTTTGGAGAGGGCAGGGAGGGAAATTAATTGATGGGTCAGGGCAAGTGGGCAGTTTTTGTGCAACCGGGTGAGGGAGTACACTCTGCAGTTTGGCAGTTGGGGACAGCACATTTTGGGAACAAAATTAGCAAACAGTTCTCAAGATTTCAACAGTGTTTTGTTAAGCATAAAGAAAAACAGGAAGTGACAAATACCTATTTTATTAACCTTTCACCAAAGCAAAATGGAAAGTGAGCATGGATTACTAAAAACAACCATGTCCTGGTTGCCTAATGCTCTCAAATGTCAATCCTATTGGTGACTACATATTTCTTTCTTCCTAAGATTATATATTCCACCTCAACCATATTGAAAATGCCTAATCCTATCACTCACATTATACTTTGTCTGATTTCCTAATGTCTCTATTAATATCTGCTTTCCTACATATTTTTCCCCAGTTCATCATTGTGACTGACTCTTTATATGTGCTCATATTTACTTTCACTCTCTACCCGAAACCCTATTACTAATGAACCTTTTGTCCAAATCCTATACTCACTCTTTTTTCTAAACCTACTGACCATCTTCCTATTCCTACTGACTTTTCCTTTTTGACTGGATGTTCTCTTGAACATTCAATCATCCAAGGTACAAGGTCCTATGCCATTGCATATTGATTTATCTGAGACATCTGTGCAGAACATAATTCAAAGCTAAGTATACCACTAAAGGGCCCAATGTCCTTCTGGCTTCAAATCGTACCTAGAATTTTGGTTTCATACTTATATTTCACCTATATATTCTTGTGAATATCGCAGGTACCCAATACCATTATTTGTCCAGCAGAATAATTCCTAACCCAAATAGAATATGTTATTAACCCTAACCATACACTGTTCCTCAATCTAACTTTGCAGAAGAGCAGGGACAGAGTTGGTCTTACAATACAGGAATGTACGGGATCTTCCACCTGCTGAGAGCCTCAAAGGTTGATGCAGAAATGATCCCTGGAGAAGATTTAGGCAGCTATGAAGGGCCTGAGAGAGCAAAAGTCATCTTCCAAGGCAAACAACCTAGTCAGGATGAAGAGATGTATCTGAATCAGCCTCTCTCCTCTTGATATAAAGAAGATGGACCAAACCAACCCTGTGTGGAGAGCTTCTCCTGGGTGCCTATGGTTGATATACAATTCTAACTTCTGAAAGTGTCACAGGAAGTAGTGGCAGCCTCCATCTCAAGGGACCCTTGAATGCAACTGTTAGGACAAAGTGGTTGCCAAGGCAGTGACCTCATTCCGTTCTTGAAGGAATTGACCTACCTCACTTCTTGGGGGATGGAACTCTCTGAACGTGGGATCCAGGAAGCCAGGCACAAAGAGCCAGTACCCGTCCCATTCCCAGTAGGCTCACTTGTTTGGATTTAACAAGGACAGAGTCTGTCTTTCTTGGTACCTAAAGATTTGAGGATGGCCAAATTCAAGTAGACCTCTGAAAATGGGCCTTTCCTGAGACAGCAGGTAGTGGTCAGCACAGGCTCCTGACAACTTCACAGAGTTGGACAAGGA
Source organism: Callospermophilus lateralis (assembly GCF_048772815.1). NCBI lineage: Eukaryota > Metazoa > Chordata > Mammalia > Rodentia > Sciuridae > Callospermophilus > Callospermophilus lateralis. The sequence continues at coordinate 122,326 of NW_027511080.1, forward strand.
GAACAGATCTGAGACAGGACAGGCCATTTTGGGGAAACATAGTATGGCCCACCAGTCAGAGGACACTTCGGATAGTCACAGACTTACTTGGCGGAAGGAGGTGACTTTTTGAGTGTGGTTGTGAGTTTGTGGTTTTGTCTCATGTTCTGAGAATAGGTAGGAAAGGCTGTTTGTTTGGTTTGGAGTGAACTGTTTCTAGAAAGTCCTTTGACAAGGTGAGTGTTTCTAGGTCTGTGTATCCCAGTGTGTCTGTGGTTGTAGACATTAGAAAAGAGCATGCATCCATAGATGTGTCCTGTCTAGTAGAAAGCTTCCCAGCATTCATTCTTCCCAATTTATGAATGGACTGTGGCTCGCCTTATAGAAAGGCAACACCTACAACCTTCTTAATTTCCTGTTTTCTTCCTGAATTTTGGCCACTCTCCAGAATAGGCTCATATTTTTGTGTCAAAGATATGTACCACCTCCAAGCTCTGTGACATGGCCATATACTGGTTAGCTGAAGGGAATGGCGAGCATCTCAGAAAACTCAGATATCAGTGTGACCAGGAAAGTCTCAGTGGAGAAACCATGCTTTGGGCCTTTTGCTAACCTATTGTTCTGTTGTCCTGAGTGTCAGGAAGGTCTTTGCCTCAGGCCACCCTTTGTGAAGCCTGAAGAAAACAGTTTTAAAATGGAAATAAATGGGCATCACCTGTGGCTCTTTGCTTAATTACTTTGGAAAGGGATGTGTCTGAATCAGCCTCTTGGCCCTTTGTGAAGCTATGGCTTAGATTCTCAGTGCCTGATGGATCTAAAGAAAGATCCAATGTGTGCATCCAAAACCAAAATGGCAAAAATATCAGTCATTGTGGATGAAGTCTCTCACCTTCCTCTGTTATTTTCCTGATGTCCATCAAGTGAGAATAGTGATCTTTTGTGTCAAATGAGTTCTTCCAATCCCTGCAGAGGTGCTTCAGTTTTCTCATGACTCCAAATCACATAAGGAATCTATACCTGACAGTCAGTAGGCATCAAATTAGAGAACCAGAGCAGTATTAACGGCAGACCTATGTGATCAATTCTGGTTCACTGGAAGGGTGTCCAGGCTACCCTGAGGTTAGGCAAATGAGGGGCAAGTGAGCTTATTTTGGACACTCTCTTGAACTGCGCCATTCATGGAAACCTCCAGCCAGACGTTATGATGAGTGTATATATGAAAAAAGATGAGGGCCTTGGGGGAGTGTTTTGGTTTTAATTGTGGTCATTTGTGTGGTGGTTGGAAGAGATGACTGGGTCCATCTGGGCTTGAACTCTGGTGTGATTCTGCTCAGAGACTAAGTTCTGTAACTGACCTCAGAGAAGTAATTGCTTTGGAAACGGATGTGTCTTAATCAGCCTCTTGACCCTGTGTGAGGCTGTGGCTTAGAATATCAGCACAAAATGGATCTAAAAAAGATCCCATGCATGCATCCAAAACCAAAATGGCAAAAAGAGCAGCCATTGTGGATGAAGTCTCTGGCCTTCCTTTGTAAAGTTCAGAAAGAATAAAAGAAATTGAAATTGAAACGTAAAGAACCAGGTTTTGTAAAGTTTACAAGCTGCACTGAGAACCTGAAATTCCTTAGTCAGTAAAGACAATTCTTTGATGTGTCCATTAGATGTGAGTTGAAATCTTCCCAGACGACATTGTTACTTAACAACCCCTTCCCAGAAACCGTGCAGCTCAGCACATATACATCTCAGGGCTTCAACCAATCAGTTTAAATGTCTACCCCTTCACAGGGCTGACCAATCACCCCCTGCCCGACCTGTTCCCGCCAATGAATGTGCTAATCATGTTTTGGAGTTGTTATTTGATTTTCCCAGGGTACATGGTAATTTGCTAAAGGAGGCTATGATGTATGTAAAGTCCCTGCCCTCTCTAAAGAATGTATATAAACTCTGCTCAAATTGTTCTCTGGGCTCTTTGTTGTTTGCTTTTCTGATGTGAGCTCTGAGCCCCAGAATGCTGGACCCCCAATAAACCCTTTTCTGTTTCATGAGAAAGTCTCTTGGTGGTGTTTTTCTCTGACCTTCGCCCCACCTTTTCATCTGGAGGCCCCACGTGAGATATTCAGCAGCAGCGGACAAAAGATGCCAACTGACTTCTCTTAGGGTAAGTAAGGCGCCTGTTTCTTGTTTTGGGTTTCCGTTTAAGGCATGGCAAAGTTGCTGTGGGTGAGGGCATTAGGTCTCTCCTATGTTGGCTGACAGAAGTGTCACAGAGCCAAAGGTCACGTCCCTGGGGGCACTCCAGAGGACTAGGGAAATCAAGGAATAGTAGTTTCCTCAACTGGGTTATATTTTGCTTCAGGATTCGGTTTTCCAGCCCAAAAGGTTTTGCCAGCTACTCAGTTTTGTTCATTGTCCTGAACTCAGGTTGAGTTTACTGTCTGTATTTATTGTCTAACCCATCAGGTTTTGCCAGTTACTCAGTTCTAATCGTTGTCTTGGACTCATGGTAAACGTTTACTGTTTGTCATTGTGTGTGTCGAGTTTGTGTCTTCACTGTCCCTGTTTGAGTAACTTCCATTATGGGACAAAGCACTTCTATGCCTCTGTCCCTGACCCTTGATCATTGGACTGATGTCCGCTCAAGGGCCCAGAATCTTTCTTTTTCAGTAAAACGCCAGAGCTGGCAGAATCTCTGAGCTTCAGAATGGCCCATCCTGGAAGGATCCTTCCACTTCCCTCTAATCCGAAAAGTCAGAGATATTGTCTTTTAGCTGGGGCCAAGTGGCCATCCAGATCAACAGACATATACCACTTCCCTCATGATTATATCATTCAAACCTTCCACAACTCCCGCTCTCCCCACCATTCTCCCTGAGTCACAAGACTGGATACTCTTCCCCCTCCTTATTCTCTACCCTCACTCCCCAACCCCCAACATGTTCCAGATGATCCTCCCGCCACTGACTCAGCCTCTCAGCTGCTAGAGGCAATTGGGCCAGACTCAAGCCCTCCAGGGGACTTCCCTGCAGCAGCAGCAGCCCCTCCTCCCCTGGAGGAAGCAGGGCCACCTAAAGGAACCCGGCGGTGATGGATAATAGAAAACTCAGAATCCCCTGTGATGCTCCCTCTCCGTCCCTACCGGCCAATGAACCGTCCCAACTGGGAACCCAACAACTTTGAAGGTAGGTAGCATCTGTCCACTTATCGCCGGGCTCTAATAGCGGGTATAGCGGGTCACCAAGCGACCGCCAGAGGGCCGACTAATTTGGCCAATGTAAGAGAGATTATCCAAGGGCCTAATGAGTCTCCCTGTATGTCTCAGGAGAGAATTATGGAAGCATAAAGGAAATATACTTCTTTTGATCCTCAGGCAGAGGACCAAAAGGCATCTGTTGCAATGGCCTTTATCGAGCAGGCTGCCCTAGATATTAAGAGAAAGTTACAATGTCTAGATGGATTACAAGATATGATGTTAAGAGATTTAGTCAGAGAACCTGAGACAGTATATTATAAGAGAGAAATTGAGGAGGAGAAGGAACAGAGGAGAGAGAAGGAAAGGGAACAAAAGAAGGATGAAAGGAGCAAAAGGCAGACTAAAGCATTGGCTAAGGTTTTGTTCACAGCAAAAAATACTCCAGAAGGTTAAATGCAGGGAGACAGAAAGGGATACCTGGGCCCACGCCAAAGGCTGCCCCTGGCATCAGATGAATGTGCCTACTGAAAAGAAAAAGGACACTGAGCCAAAGAGTGGCCCAAAAAGGAGCAGCCACACGAGCCTGCCATGCTGACTCTAGAAGAGGACTAAGAAAGTCGGGGCTTGGATCCCCTCCCCGATCTCAGGGTAACATTTGAAGTGGAGGGGATTCCAGTGAACTTTGAAATGGATACAGGAGCAGTATACTCAGCCCTTAAGACCCCACTGGGCCCTCTATAAATAAATAAATGGTCCCTAGTTCAAGGGGCTAATGGCAGTAGATATCAGGCTTGGACAAAAAAGAGGATTATGAACCTAGTAAATGGAAAAGTCCACACTCTTTTCAAGTAATCCCAGAATGTCCAGCCCCATTGATGAGCAGGGATCTGCTTACCAAACTCTGGTCTAGAATAACCTTTATCCCTGATGGTCCCCAAGTGGAGTTCTAAAGCCTTCAGTAAAAGCTCCCATAGTCACGGCTTTGACTATGTCCGTAGAAGGTGAACATCACTCTTCGTGTCCCCTAGGACTGATCAACAAAGCAAACTCTCACAGAAATGGATAAAAGATTATCCTAATGTCTGGGCAGAAACTGCTGGGTTAGGTCTAGCCCTTAAACAACCTCCAATAGCAGTATAATTAAAAGCCTCTGCCTCTCCAATCAGTGTTAAACAATATCCCCTAAGCAAAGAAGCTAAGGATGGGATAAGGCCCCATATTCAGAAATACCTGACTCTTGGGGTCTTAAGGCTCTGTCAATCAGCCTGGAATACCCCGCTGCTACCAGTTAGAAAGCTAGGAACTGGGGACTACAATCCTGTTCAAGACCTAAGAGAGATCAACAACAGAGTGCAGGACATTCACCCCACAGTACACAACCCATATAATTTGCTTAGCACTCTGAATCCGGAGCGGGAATGGTACACTGTGCTGGACTTAAAAGATGCTTACTTCTGCTTGCCCCTACATAAGGACAGTCAGTTGCTGTTTGCTTTCAAGTGGATAAACCCAAAAACTGGAACATCTGGCCAATTAACCGGGACCAGATTCCCACAGGAGTTCAAAATCTCCCTCACTCTCTTTGATGAAGCCCTCCACAGGGACTTCAACGACTTCAGAACTGCCCACCCTGAAGTCACCCCACTCGAATATGTGGATGATCTGCTACTGGCAGCCGACACCAAGGAGAATTCTGAGTCTGGGACCCAAGCACTATTATTCGAGCTTGCTCGGCTTGGATATAGGGCTTCTGACAAAAGGCCCACTTTTGTCAGCAAGAAGTAATCTTCCTGGGTTATTCTCTTAGGGATGGCAAACGATGGCTCACTGAGCCCAGAAAACAAACCGTTGTGCAGATACCTCCCCCTTCTAATAAGAGACAACTCAGAGAGTTTTTTGGGACTGCCAGCTTTTGCAGGTTATGGATTCCTGTGTTCGTATCTCTGGCTGCACCTTTATACACTCTGATAAAAGGGGATGCCCACTTCCAATGTACCCCTGAGTACAAACAAGCTATTGATAATGTCAAAAAAAGGTGCTGCTCTCTGCTTCAGCCTTAGCACTACCAGATGTAGATAAACCCTTCAATCTCTACATAGAATAAAAGAAAGGAATAGCACGGGGAATGCTCACTCAGACATTGGGACCTTGGAAATGGCTAGTAGCATTCTTATAAAAAAAACGGGACCCAGTGGCTAGCGTGTGGCCCCTTTGCTTAAGAGCTATAGCAGTGGCAGCCCTTCTAATAAAAGATGCTCATGAATGAACGTTGGGACAGAAGCTCACCATTATAGTCCCCCATGCCCTGGAGAGCATCATCTGCCAGCCTCCAGAGAGGTGGCTATCAAACTCCAGAATTAAGCACTACCAGAGCCTCTTGCTTGACAAAGACAGTATAATGCTGGGACCCCCTGCTCCACTCAACCCGGCTACACTGCTGCCAGAAGTATCATCAGGACCTGTCGCTCATGAGTGTCAAAACATACTGGCAGAGAAAACCAGTATACGACAAGACTTGAAGGATCAACCACTGCCTCACCCTGAAGTCGTATGGTTTACAGACGGCAGCAGCTTTCTCCAAGACGGTAAGCAGCGGGCTGCACGAGCAGTACTTAGCAAAACTAATGTCATCTGGTCCTCTGGTCTCCCAGAAGGGACATCAGTCCAAAAAGCAGAACTGATTGCTCTTACGAAAGCATTGGAACTAGCAACAAGCAAAAGGGCAACCATATACACTGACAGCCGCTATGCATTTGCCACTGCTCATGTGCACAGGGCTATTTACCATCAAAGAGAATAGTTACCTCTTCCAGGAAAGAAATAAAGAATGAAGATGAGATCCTCCACCTTCTCTCAGCAGTGCAGGGCCCTAAAGAACTAGCTATAGGGCACTGTCCAGGGCCCCAGAAGGGAAACGACCCCGTGGTGGTTGGAAACAGAAGGGCAGATGAGGAAGCTTAATTGGCAGCCCTAAACGAAGTGACTCTGTTAACTTTTTCCACATGGGGGGGAACAAAAATCAGGAGACTTGGCAGCTCCGGAACCTTCAGGCAACTTATCATCTGAGGAGACAGATACAGAACTCTGGGACCCTACAGAGCCAAGTTTACAATTTCAAAAAGCCCACCTTTATGTCAAAAACTTACACTAGCTCACCCACTTAGACTCAAAGAAGTTGTAGGCACTCTTAAAGGACCGAAGAAAGGACTTATTATTGACTGACTCAAAGAGGAAAGAAATAGCTGAGCAGGTGACTAGAGCTTGTCAAGTCTGTCAATTAGTTAATACTTACCCATCCAAGCTTCCTGCAGGAAGCACTTACGAGGAACCAGACCAGGACAATTCTGGGAAATGGACTTTACTCAAATTAACCCAGCAAGTTATGGACTTAAATATCTCCTAGTCTTTGTGGGTACTTTTTCAGGATAGGTCGAAGCCTTCCCCATGAAAAAAAAAAACGGCTCAGATGGTGGTCAAAAAGATCCTAGAAGACATTTTTCCAAGGTCCGGCTTGCCTAAGGTAATAGGGTCCGACAATGGACCGGCATTTGTAGCCCAAGTAAGTCAGGGATTCGCCAGGACCCTGGGGATTAATTGGGAGTTACATTGTGCTTATAGACCCCAGAGCTCAGGACAGGTAGAAAGGATGAATAGAACCATCAAAGAGACCTTAACGAAATTAAGCCTGGAGACCGGCATAAAATATTGGACTATGCTCCTATCTTATGCACTGTTTCCTGCAAGAAATAACCTCTATGCCTCTTTGTGTAACCTCACCAATTATAAAATTCTCTATGGTGCCCCTCCTCCAGTAAGGGACCTAACCCCAACTCGAGACTTAATGATTCCTTTCACACACCCTTGCTTGACAGACTTAAAGCCCTTGAACAAACCCAGCACCCAGCGATACCTGTGGAAATAGTTGGCCACTGCTTATCAGCCTGGAGACAAAGCAACCCCACATTGTTATCAAGTGGGAGACTTAGTCTACGTGAGACGGCATCAGGTGTCATCCCTGGAACCCCGCTGGAAAGGACCATACCAGGTGTTTCTTATAACACCTACAGTGGTGAAATTGGATGGGATCACTTCCTGGATACATGCCTCACATCTCAAGCCTGTGCCCTGTACAGATTCCGGCTGGAAACTGAAACTGACTGGTAACCCTCTCAAGTTGTGTGTCTGTCGTGTGGATAGGGCTATGGATTCTTCCCCTGGCCACCAGCATTCCTAATCCCCATCAGCCTGTTCAGCAACAATGGCAAGTTATAAATCCTACTGGGCAAGTAGTGTGGTCTATTTCACATACAGCCGCCTTATGGACTAGGTGGCCATCTCTCCACCGAGACATTTGTCAGCTTGTTATAGGCCTCTCTGACTGGGATCTCCCTGACATAGAGGACCCCACACATATCCCACTCAAACCCATACCAGGGCAACATAGACCACCTTACCCCATGAATTATGGATGTCATCTCCCCAACTGAGGTGTAAACTAGCCAGTCTTGATTTTTATGTGTGCCCAGCTGATTTCTGAAGTTGCAAACAGGCCCAAACCTGTGGAGGACCCATTGACTTTTATTGTAGATCTTGGGGATGTGAACAAACGGGAGTGCATGGTGGAACCCAAACTCTCCAGACAGTATGATTCAGGTAGGACCAAATGACACCTGGATTGATCCCAAGAAATGTGCCGCTAGCCAAGCGGTGTCAAAAACTCGCTGTGGAAAGAATAGTCTATGTTACCCCCTCAAATAACTTTCACTTCCAAAAAAAGGGGATACCTCAGAACAACATGGCCTATGGGAAATACTAGGGGAATGCGATTTTATATTTATGGCCCTGGTTATGACTTTGCTCTCTGGTTCACCATCCAGCTTAAAAAGGAAGAAAAGCCCACAGCAATAGGGCCCAATCCCCTCAAGCCAGGAATTAAACCTCCTAAACCTCCCATGCCTAGATCTACCAGAACCCCTCTACCATCTCATACTTCCTGGTTTCGGTCTTTGCCTACTTTCCCAGTCCAGAATACAGCTGACTCCTCCCCCTGGGAACTAATTAAAGGAACCATTATGGTACTGAACTCCACACAATCAGAACTCCTTGCATTTCAGCCCAGGTATTAGATAGCTCTGTAAATTATTGTGTAATGGTGCAGATACTCCCCAGGGTGCTCTATGATGATGCAGAATAATTTGAAGGTCTACTAGGGGGACTAACAACCTGATTTCACCGGGAGCCAGTGTCTCTTACTCTAGCCATCCTACTGGGGATAGGAGTTACTGCAGGAGTGGGTACGGGAACAACTGCTATGATCCGTGGGTCACAACAAATGGCCCGATTAGAAACAGCAATAGATCAAGACTTGAAAACGTTAGAGACCTCCATCACAGTTTTGCAGGAATCCTTAACCTCTCTCTCTGAGGTTGTTTTACAGAAAAGGGAAGGATTAGACCTCCTCTTCATGAGGGAGGAGGGCATCTGTGCTTCACTGAGAGAAGAATGCTGTTTTTATGCTGACCATAGTGGAGTTTTAAAGAATCCATGAGTAAATTGAGAAAATGCCTTGAAGAGCACCAGAGAGAAAGGGAGATTCAACAAGGGTGTTTTGAGTCATGGTTTACCCAGTCCTCTTGGTTAACTAAACTTTTATCAGACTTAGCTGGACCCCTGATCATCCTTATGGTGTTACTAAATGTGGGACCTTGTTTGCTAAACTGCATAGTTTCCTTTCTCCAGGTTCAGATTGGGCAGGAAAAAACTCATGGTAATCAGATAAAAATACTATCCACTGGCAGAAATAGAATCTGAGAACCCGCAATAATTATGATTCATTACTTTTAAGATTAAAAGTAGTCAGAAAAAGGAGTGGAAAATGAAAGAATAAAAGAAATTTAAATTGAAACATAAAGAACCAGGTTTTGTAAAGTTTCCAAGCTGCACTCAGAACCTGAAATTCCTGTGGCAGTTAAGACAATTCCCAGAACTGCCCATTAGATGTGTGTTGAAATCTTCCCTGACCACCTAGTAGCTAAACAACCCCTTCCCAGAAACCCTGCAGCTCAGCACGAATACATCTCAGGGCTTCAACCAACCAGTTTAAATGTATACCCCTTCTCAGGGCTAAAAAATCACCCCCTGCCCGACCTGTTCCCGCCAATGGATGTGCTAATCTTGTTTTAGAGTTGCTATTTGATTTTCCTGCGGCGTATGATGATTTCCTAAAGGAGGCTATGATGTATGTAAAGTCCCTGCCCTCTCTAAAGAATGTATATAAACTCTGCTCAAGTTGTTCTCGGGGATCTTTTTTCTTTCCTCCTCTGGAGTGAGCTCTGAGCCCCAGATGCTGGACCCCCAATAAACCATTTCTTTTGGCATGAGACAGTTTCTTGTTGGTCTTTTCCTCCAACGTTCGATGACCTTTTCAGTTCCTGACTACCTTCAAGTGAGAATAGCAATCCTTTGAGTCAAATGAGTTCTTCAAAGACCTGAAGAGGCTAGCCCATAGGTGCTTGGGTTTTCTCATGACTCCAAAACACAGTAAGAATATATACCTGACAGTCAGTAGGCCTCAAATTGGAGAAGAAGAGCAGTATTAGCAGCAGGGCTATTTGATCATTCCTGCTTCAAAGGATGGGGTCCAGGCCACCCAACGCCCTTATGGACTTCAAATCTTACCTAGATTTCTGTTTTCATACTTATATTTCACCGCATATTCATTTAAATATCACAGGTTTCCAATACCATTATTTATTCTGCAAAATGATTCCTAATCGAAATCGAACCTGTTATTAACCTTAACCATACACTCTTCCCTCAATCTAACTTTACAAAAGAACAGGGAAATTGTTGATCTTACAATACAGGAATGTAGGCGATCTTCCACCTGCTGAGAACCTCAAAGTTCCATGCAGAAATCATCCCTGAAGAAGATGTAGGCACCTATGAAGCATGTGAGAGAGCAAAAGTCAACTTCCATGTCAAACAACCTGATCAGGATGAAGGAATGTGACTGAATCAGCCTCTCTCTTCTTAATGTAGATTAAATGGACCAAACCAGGCCCAGGCCTGTGTGGAGAGCTGTTCCTGGGTGCCTGTGGTTGATATACCATTCTAACTTGTGTAAGTGTCACAGGAAGTAGGGGCAGACTCCATCTCATGGGACCCTTGGAAGCAACTGTTAGTACAAAGTGGTTGCCAAGGCAGTGACCTCATTCATTTCCTGAAGGAAGTCACCTACCACACTTCCTTGGTGATTGACTGCCAGGCACCCAGAGAAGTCCCAGTCCCAGTCCCAGTGGTCTCAATTGTTTGGATTTATCAAGGACAGAGTCAGTCTTTCTTGGTACCTACTTAAGTGATGATGGCCAAATGCCAGGAGAGGTCTGAATAGAAGCCTTTTCTGAGAAAGCAGGTAGTGGCTCAACCATGGCTCCTCACAACTTCAAAGAGTTGGCAAAGAAGACCAGATCTGAGACAGAACAGGCCACTTCGGGGAACATAGAATGGCCCACCAGTCAGAGGACACTGAGGATAGTCACAGACATACTTGGGGGAAGGAGGTGCTGTTGTGGGTGTCCCTATGAGTTTGTTGTTTAGTCTCATGTTCTGAGAATAAGTCGGTTTGTTTGTTTGGAGTGGAATGTTTCTAGAAATTTGTTTGACAACATGAGTGTTTCTATGTCTGTGTATCCCACTGTATACATGGTTATAGACATTTGAAAAGAGAATGCATCAATGGTTGTGTCCTGTCTGGTTGAAAGCTTCCCAGCATTCATCCTGCCCAATTTAAGAATGGAGAGTGGCTTGCCTTATGGATGGGCAACACCTACTACCTTCCTAAGTTTCTCTCTTCTTCTTGAATACGGGCCACTCTCCAGAATAGCCTCATGGTTTTGTTTCCAAGATATGCACCACCTCCAAGCTCTCTGACATGGGCATGTACTTAATAGCTGAAGGGAAAGGGAGCATCTCAAAAACTCAGAATTCTGTGTGACCAGTAAAGTCTCAGTGGAGAAACACTGCTTTGGGCTTTTTGCTTACCTATTGTTCTGTTGTCCTGAATGTCAGGAAGGTCTTTGCCTCAGGCCACCCCTTTGTGAAGCCTGAAGAAAACAGTTTACAAACGGAAATGAATGGGCATCACCTGTGGCTCTTTGCTTAATTGCTTTGGAAAGGGATGTGGCTGAATCAGCCTCTTGGCCCTTTGTGAGGCAGTGGCTTAGATTGTCAGCATCTGATGCATCTAAAGAAAGTTTCCAAGTGTGCATTCATAACCAAAATGGCCAGAAGAGCAGTCTTTGTGGATGAAGTGTCTCGCCATCTTTTGTAACCTTCCTGACCTCCATCAAGTGAAAATAGGAATTCTTTGGGTCAAATGAGTTCTTCAAAGCCCTCTAGAGGCTAGCCGATAGGTGCTTGAGTTTTCTCATGACACAAATTCTCATGAAGAATCTATACCAGACAGTCAGTAGGCCTCAAATTGGAGAAGCGGAGCAGTTATAGAGCAGGACTAATTGATCACTCTTTGTTCACAGGAAGGGTGTCCAGGCCAAGCTGACTTTAGGCAAATGAGGCGCAAGTGTGCTTATTTTGGACAGTGTCTTGGGCTGCGCCCCTCATGGAAACCTCCAGCCAGAGGTTATGATGAGTGTATATGTGGAAGAAGATGAGGGCCATGTGGGAGTGTTTTGGTTTTAATTGTGGTCAGCTGTGTGGTGGTTGGTAAAGATGCCTGGGTCCACCTGAGCTTGAACTATGGTGTGATTTCCCATAGAGACTGAGTAATGGAACTGACCTCAGAGAAGAATTGCCATGAATTGTGTTGGGATTTTAGGTGGCCATGCATGAGATTCACCCTTGAAAACTGAGATATATAAAAGGGTGGCTTTCCAAAGAGTACTGTCAAACTCAGCCTGGATATCACATGACTTTATTCTGAAAGATTGGCTGCCATAGTTGAGAGTCAAAACATACATGGACCTTACATTGGAGACCTCAATGGGCCTGGCTTCATGTGTCCTTTGGGCCACTCTTTGGGAAGCCTTGCCTCTGAGAGTTCACCAGAGCTTTCCTTGAAATGTGCTTCTTCAAAATTTAATGGTTCCTGAATGAATTTAAACCCACAGTTTCCCCAAATTCATCCTTGAAAAATGGCTAGATAAATACCATGAAATTTTTGAAATTCCCATGACCAGGTGGCCCTGGAGAATCTTTGGATGTCCTGTTGCTGATCATGAGGGTACCAGACAGTGCCTTGATTGACTGGGTTTCATGAAAACGGTGTATAACACAGATACCAGTATGTTGGAGGCTGCTGAGTAGTGGGCCCAGAGCTGTGATGTGCAGGTGTGTGATAAAGCATCTCTTGTCAAGCCATGTGGATCTGTCATTGACTTCCAAATGGCTTGTGGCTGACATGGTGCAGACAGGAATCACGTATATGTCTGAATCCTCTCCATAAAAGGCATCTTGTTATATGGAGATGTTTCAGGGCAATGTTCAGAATCAGGTTGCTATGGTTAAGGGGACAAGCTATGTGGAATAGAAGCCTGGTTGGTGCATTCTCCTGCAGACCCTGACCCACCACACGTGACAGGACTCCCTCCAGCACTGTGTCCCAGTTGAACTCCTTGTATTTCGTGAAGCAAATACCAAACTCCCAGTGCAGCAGCAAGAAACACCATGAAAAGTGGAGGATGACCAAATGGCTTCACAGTCCACATGCGGAGACACTTAGCTTTCAGTGGCCACAGTTTACCTACAAAGAGAGAAGTCAGCACTGCTGCCTCAGGTTATTTGGAAAATAAGAAACAATGTCCTCCAGGTCACATAGATGCAGACTCAGCTTTAATGGTCTCCTTAGAATGGAAGCTAAAGCTCCTGACAACAACATATATGTCAAGTGCCCATACTCAGAGGCAGTTTCTCAAGTAGTCTTTAGGCAGGCAGAGCTCCATGTTGGTGGAGTGTTTACCTTTTAGACCAGGACGCAAGAAAAGACCACTGACTCCAATTAAAATCAAATTAAAGCAAACTTATTATTTCCACCACCCGGGCTGTGTCTCCCTCCCAAAACCGCGGGAACAAGAGAGCAACCCCACCTTTCCTACAGAATGGCTTTATAGCGCAGAATGTTTCAGAAAAGGGTGGTTACAGATAACAGAACTCTGACAAGCATCACACTAACGATAGTTTACATTTTTTTTTTTTTTTTGCTGGCCCCAACATCAGAATTTATGAGAACCATTAGAGCCTCAGAGAGTGTCGTCTGGCCAGGGAAGGCCAATATTTATGAGGTGTAAATAAAGTTTCAGAGAGGGCTGTTATCTGGTCAGAGAGCCATGCATGGGTGAGTTCAAGGCATGGGCAGGCATTCAAAGCAGGTTCAGAATTTGCTGTAATTTATAGTTAAGCCAAAATTATCTTTTCATGGCTTTGTGGCAAGATGGCTCCAATTTAAATAAAATATCAGGTTGTTTCTATCATTCCCCCATTTTCTAATGTGTCCCTTTCAAATCTTTGATAGGGTAGGGGACGAGCACTGAGGAAAATTTAATTCCTCAGGTAACAGTCTCCCCATTTTTTGAACTCACCCAAAACCGGTCTCCCTGATTTTACTGACTTAATTAATTACTTATATTGATAGTCTATTTATTTTTGGCTCCATTGTAGTAAGAAGCGAGGCGTCACTCATTTTGACTTCTTCTGAGCTGAGAGAGGGTGACGTGAGGGGGTACGGTCTGAGAGACATGAGTTGCCTTTTCGAAGTCAGTTCGGTTTGAAGTCTGGTTGGGGAAGTACAGGTTGTAAAGTCATCTGGGGATGGGTTCTTCTATGAGAGAAACAAAATACATGAGTACTGAATAAATGTTGCAGCAGCTGGAACATGTCATTGTATAGAAGTTCCCTCACCAGTCTTAAATATCCCCAGTTATCAGGACTGTCAACTTAATATTTAACATTTAGGGTTACAGTTGTCCCTCTCCATAAAATACAGTGTTATAATTTAATACCATCTGATCCTGCAAAATTCTTTTACTAGTATGACCTCTGTGTCTAATAGAGAAACCCTTAATTCTGTTACTCAAGGCTGGATAATTGTACTAGCAAACTCCAATATTACCTGTGTAGGTTAGGAATATCTGTAGGCCTTAAACTAAAAACTTCTGCCTCTGGCAGCTCCTCTTGATAGTCTCTTTTTATAGTTATCAGGCATTCCTCTCTGAGAACCCTTCTTTGTAGCCTCCAGTCTTATTTATTTTGGGAGGCTAACATAAAGTGTATACCTTAAAATATTATTATTACTGTTATTATTTAAAATGCCCAGGAATGGCTGTATTTTGCGTTTAACTGTCTTTCCTAAATGTTTAAGATGAAGCAGTCAAACTGACTTTTGTTTCTATCTATTGTGAACAGTCAGCTGAGCTTTTACGGGAGTCATTCCTGGGGAAACTTGAGAGCAGCTTCTCAGTTCTGCTAGTGCCATTTTCGCTAGGTGTGTCCAGGTCTTCCTTGACCCTGTGGCTTCCCTCGGAAGCATCAGGGATGTCTCCCTTCTCTGATGACTGTCTTCTTCATAGAAAATGCACTGATTGGCTTTCTGTTCTCCAGTGGCTCAGAGTTGCAAAGCTCTTTAGGGAAGTCCCCTGTTCCCTGGATACAGACTGACTCAGAGGGCAAGAATCAAATATTGGTTTTCTTGGCCCTTTTCATTTAACTTTAATTTTAAATGCTACTTTTAAACATCCAGCAAATAAATTTTAGCAGCCTTATATTAAGAGTACTGGGCTTTAATGTCTGTAATTTAAAATTATATATCTTTTTATTAATTGGGATCTGTATTTTTCTGTCTGTCTTTTGGTGATGACTTGTTATCTTTAATTAACCCATGTTGTGTTCTTAAAGCAACACTTCTGTAAAACACTAACAGGGAATCTTTAGATCACTTATAAGGAAATTACAAAATAAAATTAACAAGAGTAAATATACTTAGTTCGTGTAATAGCTACCCTGAATTTTTAGGCTGAGTTATTCATTATATTTCTTGTTTGAGATCCTAATAATCTTGATATGAAGAAAAAAGAACTTTTGAATGTAACTTTAAATGAAATAACATCTGATCCACTGCTTTCGTAGTCATTCTCACATGTAGTAAGTTGGGACACAGAGCCTTATCTCAAGTAAGGCAGGGCTCTTTATAAATCTTAAGTGTTTTAGTTCTAAAGATGATCTTTGTTTTTAAATATCAGTTTTAAAAGTTAACATTAATTGTTTGAGGTCACATGAACATTAGTTAACACCATATAATATAACATTTAAAACATGAATAAAATAAATGCTGAAAGTTTTATCCTTTTCATAGCTAAGGCTTTCATTAACATAAAAATACATTCAAATTGTTCCCCAATGTAAAAAGTAACATAAAAGTTTACATATCTTATTGATAAAAGGTAAATAAATGCCCAATATATATATATATTTTTTTTACCATACAACTTCAGAACACCAGCTTCACATAATGCTCTTTTAAAGTTTCTACCTTAGAGACTTGTATTCCTGGAAGATATGAGCACATTAATAGCATCACAATTGCATTGATGTTTCTACATTAACCAAGTTTAGCTTTTAAAGAAATGGCAGTACAGTGCTCTAAAATAACAGATCGTATTTAATAAGTTGTTTAATATTTATGGTTGCTTGCTCTAGAAAAATAAAACTTAAAAAACACAATGCTATTGGTAAACGTATGTTTTAAGAAATTTTTGAGTCTTTTACACATGACTGATTTTTACAATCTTATACAGACTTTAGAACAATCTTATACAGACCTTAGTAAATCAATAACATATCTAACAAGAATACTCATGAATGAGTAATCAAATATCAAATTTAATTTATTTATTTATCAAAATATTAGACAAAAGTATTGAACAGTGTAGACCATTTTTTTGTTGAAGGAAAAGTCCTAGAACCAAGGCGTATTAGACCTTTTGTCGACGTTAATATTTTATTAGATTTTTGAACACCTAGAAAAACATGTAAGTTTAAATTTAAAGACATTTATTTTTATCTGTTTATCCAATTTAAAGTGAACCATTTAAATCACGTAAATTAAAGATCTTTGGATCCGCTTTTTAAAATTTGTTTTTGTGAGTGCACCTTTTTTTATGAGCGCTCCTTATGTATGTTAATTTGTATATAATATACATGATATACGGACATATGTATATATACACATACAACACATAACAAGAGTGTGCACACATAATTATAGTAAAGGCCTTGTAGCTTTTCGCAGGTGAAATCTCCATTGCAATGTTTCAAAAACTCCACTGTTGGTCAAAGATAGAACTGATCAGAAAAACATTAACCTCGGTCTGTAGGATCAAAATCATGAGTTAAAAACAATACAGAATCTAAGGAAAAAAATAAGAGTCCTGGAAAAAGTGACTGGGCAGTTATTAGTAAATACCATTCAATGTAATTTTTTCTCCCCCCCCTTAGGCCTCAGATCAGTCTCCTACTGAGCTAGTAGGCTTCTTTCATTTGCATTTCAACATAAGGCCTGGCTGAGGTCTGGAAGGAGCAGGGAAAAACTGCTATTCTGAGCAGACACCTCAGGCCTAAGGCATTTTAACCATAATTTTCAGGTTTGGATGTTGAAAATTATGGTACAATTTTAAGTTACAATTCACAAAATTTTATATCTTTACATCTTGTTCTGTCAACAGATACCATACTATGATTTACTATCCTTTTCCAAATTAATGCACTGGTACACACTGTGATATTTTCCCAGTCTACCCAATTCAAAACTGGTGAAAAATAAGACTGAATGTTTGGGAAGTTACTTGCCAACTTGGAAATAGAGTTCTTTAGTTTTCCATGCTAAGTATTTAAGTTCTCTTGCATGAATTATCTAAAATCATAAACTAAACAATTATATGAACCAGACTTTTAACTGCAAGATTGTACAATGCTTCAAAAACCCATTCAGATACCAGATTGTTACAATAAAACGTCATCATTTAGACACACATTGAGCTAAGATCATTCCCAAGAAACAATTTATAATATGAACACATTATTGCACATGTCTTTAAGGGCCAGAAACAAAGACACAAGACAGACAGAAAGGAGCTCCAGACTATGGCTGACAGACAGAAGCCTTTAAAACATAACAGATAAGAGAAAAATCTCCTACACCTGTAGCACGATAGATGTTCCCACAAGGGGAACAGATGTTTTCAAAGAGGAGCAACCTGAAATGTGAAATCAAGGGTCTCCATGGTGACTTTACTGCATTTAGTGTCCCCTTTTTCTTATTCTCTTTTTTAATAAGACAGAGGTGGCATAATTCTTACAGTGTAGGGACGGAAGGAGGGAATTCTCTGAAGCAACAGGGCTTTGGCAGCTGCTGGGAGTCCTTCAGTCCCTCCTTTTACTTACAGGATTAGCTCTTCTGGTTCAGTTCCACCCCGAGCACGCTCCATCTCCTAATATTTCAGTAGTCAGCTCTCAAAAAGTCCCGGGGTCCGGGGGAGGGTATCAAAATTTGTAACTTAAATTTTGGTTCCTGATGTTGAAGCCAATTAATACCAATTTAATAATGAGGACAGCGTTTGAGAAAAAGAAAAAGGGAGGTTTACTGCTTTGCTAACAAAGGAGAAACACAGGGGATTCTGCCGAAAGGTTGTGACTCTCTTGATCTGGAGGGACAAGAGGTTTTAAAGGAGTTTCACTTTCTCACCTAAGAGATACTCAGTTCTTAGGTCACCAGCAGGCATTGCCCTCTGCAGTGGGTGTGCTCCAGGCAACCAGCTAGGGGCTTCTCTTATCCTGCTTGACAAAGGGGGGGAAAGTTCATCACAGTTCCTTAAAACACAGTCCAAAGGGGTGTCAGGCTTACTTGCTTTATTACCCATTTTCACGTCCAATATCATTATGTTTTTACCACAGAAATCACACAACAAAACGCACAAAAACTAACAAACCAAAAACATACAGATCACAGAAAAAAACACAAAGAAACAGAAAACCGGTGAAGAAACAGAAAAACAGAGGAGCAATACAACGTCTTGCTAAAGCTCCGGGGAAGGAGCTCCTGCGTGCCCGTTGGCACCTCTCTACCCTTTCAGAGGAATTCCCTACAGAACAGAACAGAGGACAGAATGATTCTTGTTACTGTCCCGGACAGGAGTATATGTGAGCCTCCCCATGCCACCTATCTGTCATCAGAAGACATGTCCCTTTACCGGATATCAGATGTTATAAAGATACCACTTACCTATGGAGGCCTCCTCCACCAGGTGCTTGCTAATAGTTATAGTGCGATGGTTCACTGCAGTGCTCCCCGGACTGAAGGCTCACTCCAAGGCCTTTGAACTTGGCTCTCCAGCCCGGAGCCTTGGAGGAAAGGCCAGCTTCAGAATTTCCAGGAGTCTGGTCTTGTGATCTGGTCGGGTCATCTCACTGGGGAACTCTAAAATATTAGACCAGGATGCAAGAAAAGACCACTGACTCCAATTAAAATCAAATTAAAGCAAGCTTATTATTTCATCCGGGTGGGCTGCCTCTCCCTCTCAAACAGTGGAAACAAGACAGCATCCCCACATTTCCTACAGCCCAGCTTTATACCCCAGAAAGTTACACAAAATGGGAGTTACAGAAAACAGAACTTTGACAAGCATCACACTAATTATAGGTTACATTTTTTATTTGCTGGCCCCAGCATCAAAAATTATGAGGACCATTAGAGCCTAGAGAGGGTCTTTGGCCAGGGAAGGCCAATATTTTTGAGGTGTCACTAAAGTTTCAGAGAGGGCTGCAATCTGGTCAGAAAGCCAGATATGGGTGAGTTCAAGGCATGGGCAGGAATTCCAAGTAGGTTTGGAATTTGCACTAATTTATAGTAAAGAAAAAATTATCTTCTCATGGCTGTGTGGCAAGATGACTCCCAATTTTATTGAAAGATCAGGTTGGGAGATCAACCCTGTCCTTTACTTTTGGAAACTCCTCTACCACATCCATGTTTGTGAACTCCTGAGCATTTTCTATCCCAGATATGTATTCACAGATATTTCAACTCTACTCCTCTAATTGTGTCTTACTTGGGGGGAAGGTAATGTCAAGGCATTATTCTGGATGAGAGTGGGAAGATTATTGTATACCATATATATGCATACTCATTGGATTCATTTTTCAATTTTCCATTCAAAATACTATATCCCTCACAATAACCCATACTCTACGAGACTCTAACAACTAATACTAATATGATGGAGAAAAATAACCGAAACAAAATTGAAATACAAGCAGTTCAGAGGAGACATGGTGTATATTGGACTTGCCTTTTGCAAGATAAATGGTAGGTGTTATTAATCTAGTCAATTTGTAATTGAAATAGTTCTCCATGTGTTTTTAAAGTTAAAAAATATGTGTATTCCTCTCTCCCTTTCTCTGTAGCCTATTCAGCACATGCATTTTTATATGCACATATAGAATTCTACGTGATATCACAAGTAAATTTTTGTGAGGTGCCTGACTTGGCAGTTACAAATTGTGAGAAGAGATTACTCCTCCTAAAAGCTGTTGGAACTGAAATTTCAAGCTATAGGTGAGCTTCCTAGTAGAACAACATTATACATAAATCCATGTTCAGTGAAATGAATGTTTTTGGATCTGTGGATGATATATATTTCATGGTGAATTTTGTTTGGCATATGAATTTGTATGTTTATTGTCTGTGGTTGTTTGTGTGTGTGTGTGTGTGTGTGTGTGTGTGTGTGTGTGTGTGTTTGTGTGTGTGTGTGTATATATATATATATATATATATATATATATATATATATATATATATACACACACACACACACTCTCCAGAATTTTCATAATATGAAATGTATATGTCTTATATACACTCCCTAAATTCATTCATGTTCATGTATGTGGATTAATAATCAACTTTTCACAACATTATTCTCAGAAATATTCATTCACCTGAAATATATATTTGTTTCCTAGTACTGAAAACTAACTTCAGTGAAAGGTACATACAAATCCTAATATTTCTACAGTTACTGACCCAGTTTAACATCAATGCAAGTAGATTCCTATGGGACATGATGCATCTTTTGATGTTCATTTTTATTCAACAGTGGTACCTTACTATTTTTCAGTTTTTGCACATCATAGGATACATATTTCATCCACTAGTTAGCAAAATTATAGGCATTTGTTTCACTTTCAATCACTTTCTTCTCCAGAACACATGTATTTCTCTATGTTTCTTGACTGGTCTTTTAATGAGACTTCTTTCCAAATACATTATAATCGATTTCCATAATCATTTTGAAACAAATCTCACACACCCTTCATGATAAACCATAACCCTAAGATGACCATTAGATATATAACTTGTTGGAATGAATGATTGTATATCAATATAACATTTCTGATATATTTTCAGATATCTATTCAATCCATTATTTAAAGTGGATCCAGTTATATTGTTTATTCACAGAATGGTGTATTCTTGCATTATCTCTATATTCATAGACACAGGGTACGCCTATTTGTACCCCCATACTAATTTATACGTCTTCAAAATATTGCTCCCTGAAATGGTGGAAGAAATACTCACGTCACCAGATCTGCATATACATTTTATCACAGAAATATTCTGGACACAAAAAGCAAAGGTCACATGTACAATTGTATCAAAGCCTAAATGGGAAGTGAACATGGATTACTAAAATCATCCATGTCCATGTTGCCTAATGTTCTCAAATGTCAATTCTATTTGTGACTACATATTTGTTTCCTCTTAAGATTATAAATTCAAGCTCCAGCCTGTTGAAAATGTGTAATCCTATCACTCACTTTATACTTTACTTGATTTCCTAATGTCTTTATTGATATGTGCTTTCATACATGTTTTCCCCAGTTCATCATTGCGACTGACTCTTCACATGTGCTGACATTCACCTTCACTCTCTACCCGAAACCCTATTGTTAAGAACTTTTGGTCCAAATCCTATACTCACTCTTCTTCTTAGCCTAACGAATACCTTCCAAATCCTATTGACTATTGCTTTTTGACTGGATGTTCTGTTCAACATTCAATCATCCAAGTTACAAGGTCCTATGCCATTGTATATTGATTTATCTGAGACAACTGTGCAGGACATAATTCAAAGCTAAGTATCCCACTCAAGGGCCCAATGCCCTTCTGGGCTTCAAATCTTACCAAATTTCTGCTTTCATACTTATATTTCACCTATATACTCTTGTAAATATCGCAGGTTGCCAATACCATTATTCATCCCGCAGAATGATTCCTAACCAAAATCGATGCTATTATTGAACCTAACCATACACTCTTCCCTTAATATAACTTACAGAAGAGCAGGGACAGAGTTCGTCTTACAATATAGTAATGTAGCTGATCTTTCACCGGCTGAGAAACTCAACGATCCATGAAGAAATGATCCTTAGAGAAGATGTAGGCAGCTATGTAGGACCTGAGAGAGCAATAGTCATCTTCCACAGCAAACAACCAGGTCAGGATGAATTGATGTGTCTGAATCAGTCTCTCTCTTCTTATTGTAGAGAAGATGGACCAAACAAGGCCTGTAGTCGCGACCCCTTGCCCGCAAGGAAGACTCAACTCAGGAATCTTCTTTCAGCAGTTTATTCACGCCCTTGATATTTCTTCTAATTCCCCGTCAGATGCCCCTCCCAGCCTTAATAAAGCATCCCAAGCCCCAATGCGAAGCTGCCACGTGGAACTTTCTCACAGGGTGCTGAGAAACCATGCACCAACTCTCCCAAACAAGGAGTTGTTTATTACAGACCACAGTGGAGCCAGCGCCATCTTGCAATGGCGACCATAATCTGCAGAAACGGCTCACCACAGTTCCCCCCTTCTGTTTTCTGAAAACAATACAGGCGAGAGTAGAGGTCCTATCCCACTGTGCAGAAGTGGCTGCATAGTATGGCTCAGTCCTAAGGAGGGCCCTTCCCCAGATCTGAAGCCATATCAGCCGACGCCTTTTTTCGTGGGGCGGGGCGTGGACATCAAACCCGCATGCAATAGGACATGCTCTCCTTGAGGTCCACTTCAAGGATCACTCAAGTGCAGTGCCTTGCCTCGCATCCTGTATCGTGACGAAGGTGGACGAAGGGGGACAGCTAAGGCTGAACTGTGGCTGTACACAACGACAAACGAGTTGACAGCACCCCGAAAGAAAGGCACGGACTTTAAGGCGATAGAGAAGCATTAGTGTGGAAACCCACCTGCGTGCAATGGCAGCAAGACCGGCAGAGTGCAAGGGCTTTCCAACACTAAGAGAATAACGAGGAAAGACATGCCGATCCCAGTGCAATGTTATAATAACTTGGGGTGCAATGGCCATGTCAAAGATTTACTCTTTAAGATGCGCAAGCCAAACTTGAGGTGAATTGCCATTTTCTAAAGCTGCAAGAGCTTGGATGATCATAGCCTTATCGTGAGCATTGCGGGCCTTGAGGCGACAGAGAAACCACAAACAGAGAAACATACCGAAGCAACACATTGCACCAAAAATGCCTACCCCCACCCACTCTTTAAAAAAGGAAAAGGCAGAAGATATCCAATCGGTGAATTGACCCAAAGTCACCGGATCAACACGGGTGCTATTCAAGACAGCTATCTGGGTTAGTTGAGACTGGATCATGTCTTCCGCTTCCATGGACCAATTTCCAGCCAAATATTCGCCAATGGTGCGGGAAGCATTCCTGGAATCATTAAGTCTGACAGAGGTTATGCATAAATGTGCACGTTGGTCAACACAACCCAAAAGCACTAAGTCAGCCAATTCTTCTACCTGAGCTTGGAGTAAATCTATTCTTTGGTTGGCAGCTAAAATCCCTGACAAAATATGTTGATTAATTGTATTTTGTGATTCAAGTATGGTGGAAGTTTGTTGGACAACTTGATTAATAGTGGCAGCAGTTTGTACTTGATTGGCCATAGCCACTCCGGCCGTAACCGCTGCAGCAGCAGATACCGCCACGGCTGTCACTATAGCCGCTGTGATTCCAAAATCTCTGCGGACTCTAAGTAGCTCAACAATAGGGAATTTATCAGGATCCGCAGTGACCGGGATTGGGACAAAAGTTGGAATTTTCATAACCACTGCTACAGTCCAGGAACCATTCCAACACTCAGATAAGAGACAGGTAGTATGAGAACAATCCAGCATCCCCGATGAGGTGGCCTTAGCCAAAAGGAATAAGAAGGGGGATTGGACACAGACCATTGCAGGAGGCAATGTGGCATTATACAACAGAGAGTTGAATGAAACAGATGTAAGTCTATTACCTTGTTCACTTTCCCTAACAGTACCAGAAATATTAGCCAGCCAACTTTTGGCTCCTACCAACTGAGCCAGTGCAGAAATATCGGCTGAAGCCCCCTTTTCATTGGAAATCAGCCATTAAAACCAGGACCAACCTACTCCTGTAGAGGAGCTGGCACTATTGTTAAAGTTATAAACATACCTATCAAGAGAGGGGGAAAGGGAGAAACTTTTAGCAACTTGATGTTTCTCCCAAGAATGATCCTGACAAGGCGTAAATATTGGGGGGAAACCAAGATTAGGGGAACAGTAAGGAGAGGCCTTGAAATGAGTGGCATTATAAATACTACTAGAAAAAGGAGGCACTGGGATTAGTACCTCGGAGATAATAGCCAAGGTAGTTATGTTAAGAGCAGAGCTGCTGTTTGCAGGGGTCTCTGAGCCTGATTGATTCCCCGAAGCTACCTTGCTCAATACAGCACTGATAATGCTTCCTGAGACCTGATTGGACCGAAATGGGTCCTCCCAGTTAGTCAAATTTTTGGTCTTAAGGCTAATGCAATTAGCGTTTCTAAGGCTGAAACAAAAAACTCCTGTGAGATTAACTTGAGATTGATTAAAAATTCTCTCCATGTCCCCTCTAGGAGAGGCACAGGGAGCAGATATCTCACATGAGGTAGAAAAAAGAGTGGGGAGGACACTAGAATTACCATGAACCGGCATCGGCATTGGCCATGCCCGTGCCACTGCCCACCACCGCATTGGTGTCGCCTGTGCCATCGGCACCAGCACCAGAGCCAGAGCACTTAGTAGAATGAAGATCCTCATCACAGGATTGTTGTGGTATCTCTTGTTGCTGGTCAGTTGATGTCGAGACTCTTCTTGTCAAGCGTTCAGGGACCCACAATGGTTCCGTACGATCCTGGGGAAAAACACATACAGATCCTCGTGCCCATGTCAGCACGGGGTCAGGGCCGTTCCATTGGCCCGTAAGAACATCCTTCCACTTAACATAGCCAATCACAGAGGGCTGAGGGGACACATGTCTATCGGCCGCAGAGCGACCATGAATATCCAAATTCAAAAAATTAATGGTAAAGAGAGCTAAGGACAGGCGTTCTTTAGGAGTGTGTTCAGCTCCTATTACCCCTTTTTGTTTTTGTAAAGTTTCCTTTAAGGTGCGATGAGCAAGCTCAACAATGCCTTGTCCTTGAGGATTATAAGGCAAACCATGAGTAAGTTGCACTCCCATAGTAGAACAAAAAACTGTAAATTGTCTGCCAGTATAAGCAGGTCCATTATCAGTCTTAAGGGATGCAGGTGCACCCCATGCTGCCCATGCCTCTAAACAGTGAGTAATGACATTACGTGCCTTTTCTCCCGATAAAGCAGAAGCATGGATTATTCCAGAGCACGTATCAACGGAAACATGCACATACTTAAGGTTACCAAAGTCAGGTATATGTGTCACATCCATTTGCCATACAATCAATGGCTTTAATCCCCGTGAGTTTACTCCATAATTAGGGGGATGAAGAAATGTGACACAATGGGGACATTGCAATACTATCTGCCGAGCATCCACTCTTGAAATGGAAAAACGCCTGCGCAGCGTTAATGCATTAACATGGAAGTTTTGGTGAAACAACTTAGCCCTCTCTAAGGAGGAAGCCAAGCATATCAATTGGCCTCTAGTGGCTAAGTCCGCACAGGCATTACCTTGGGATAACGGACCAGGAAGAGAGGTGTGAGCCCTGATGTGCATTGGATAAAAAGAAGCAGTGCAGTTAGAGATAAGCTGTTGAAGCTGAGTAAAGTAAACAGACACATTGTGGGCATCACTAACAGTTCCCACGGTCTCCAGGACTTTTAGTGCTTGTACCACATAGCTGGAGTCCGAAATAAGATTAAAAGGAAAAGAACACTGTTTAAAAACTTCAATAACAATTTGTAGTTCTACCAATTGTGGATTTCCAGGAGCAAATTGATGCTGGATAGGGGGAGAGTCATTAATTACATAAGCTCCCATTCCAGACTTGGAACCATCAGTAAAAATGTTAACAGCCCCCGGAATTGGACTGGATGAAGTTACCTTAGGGAAAATGATGGGATGTTCTTTAACAAAATGGAGTAATGGATGAGAAGGATAGTGATTATCAATACCCCCTTGAAACGAGCAACACAGAATAGCCCAGTTGTCTAGAGTAGCACATAAAACATTAAGTTGAGCTTTAGTGTAGGGTATGATAAGAGAAAAAGGTGATTGGCCGAAAAATTGAATGCTTTGTTGAATCCCTTTAAGTGCCAATGCTGCAACAGCATCAGGATAATATTCTAAGGATTTTCCTGGGGATACATGTGGGTGGATCCATAGTAAAGGCCCATCTTGCCGCAGTACTCCAGTAGGCTGCCGCATAGTGGCAAGCACACATAACTGGAAAGGTTTATCACTCTGGAGCCTGCATAGAGTGGCATGCTGTATAGCTTGTTCTACTTTTATAAGGGCCGCTCTAGCCTCAGTAGTGAGGCTACGAGGGGAAGCAAGATCTGGATCACCCTTAAGAGTAGCATACAAAGGCTGGAGCACAATATTAGGAATATGTAAATATCCTCTTATCCAATTAATATCTCCCAGCAATTTTTGAAAATCATTTAGAGTTTGGAGATCTTGAGTCCTGATGGTAATTTTTTGTGGTTTTAATTTGTCATACCCAATTGTCGCTCCCAAAAACCTGATAGAATCCCCCGTTTGAACCTTTTCAGGTGCGATGTGCAGTCTATGTTGAGCCAACAGCATCACGAGTTCTTTATAAGCCTCATAAACTGTCTGTTCTAATTTTGCGGCCAATAACACATCATCCATATAGTGAATGATCTTGGTGGAGGAATACTTACGTCTGAGAGGTGCGAGTGCCTTCCCCACATACATCTGGCACATCGTGGGACTGTTAGCCATCCCCTGTGGCAACACCACCCACTCAAACCTTTGATCTGGTTGTTCGTGATTACACGAGGGAAGGGTGAAAGCAAAACGTTGTGAATCTTTAGGATGCAAAGGAATTGAAAAGAAACAGTCTTTAATGTCAATAACAATTATATTCCAGCCTTGAGGAACAGAGGAGAGCAGAGGCAGCCCTCTTTGAATGGGCCCCATAAGCTACATCTGAGCATTAACTGCTCGTAGATCATGCAGTAGGCGCCACTTCCCTGATTTTTTCTTAATGACAAATATGGGAGTATTCCATGGAGAAGTAGAAGGTTGGATGTGACCCAAATCAAGTTGTTCTTTGACTAGATCATGGGCTGCTGCCAGTTTAACCGAGGGAAGAGGCCACTGAGGCACCCAAACAGGCTCCTCGGTGAGCCATGTTATAGGTATTTGAGCCCCAGTGGCCCCTAGGAAAAACCCAGACCAAACCTGTTAAGCTTTTGATGACCTTGCACAGGATGCTTACATCCCTGTAGGTGCCTTCCTAGTCCTAGACCTGGCCTATACCCCATATTTTGCATGATATGTTGAGACACTGGGGAATAGTCATTACTAAGAGTGAACCCCATGTCTTTCATCAGATCACGGCCCCATAAAGAAATGGGTAAATCAAGTACATAAGGCTGAAAGGTACCATCATGTCCTTCCGAGTCCTTCCAAGATAGATGTCTACAGCTGATTTGAGGGGCTTGGGCATATCCAAGTCCTCTTAAGGATTGATCAGAAGCCTGCACTGGCCATCCCCTAGACCAGTCCTTAAGGGCTATGATACTACGATCTGCTCCTGTGTCCAGCAATCCCACAATAGATTTACCTTCTATGCTTAATTCCAAAGTGGCGCGATTGCTCATATCCAGTGACAAATAGGCACAATTTCCTCCGGTGGTACCAATCTGATTTCCTGTCCGTGACCTTGAGTCAGCAGGGAAGTGATTATGCAAACTAGGCAAAATTTGCAATTGAGCAATCCGATCCCCTGGGGAGATAGACACAATGCCCCTTGGAGCTTCCACCATAACTTTTACTGCCCCTACAGTATCAGGGTTTATAACTCCGGGGAAAACATGAAGACCTTGTAGGATAGAGGATGCACGTCCAATTAACAAACCTACAGTGCCAGGGGGTAAAGGCCCTTTGAACTCAGTTTCCACCAATTGGACTCCAATCTTAGGTGTTAATATGAGTCTAGAGGTGGAACAGAGGTCCAATCCCGCGGCACCTGTAGTGGTTCTCAGCATCTCGTGGGATGGCGCAGAGAAGGCCATGTCTCGGGTTCGGGTGTGACATTCTCCATTGCCCCATATATTCGTGGGCCCTGGGGTCGGGGGCCCCTTCGGCCGTTTTTTGGCCCAGCTGAAATAGGCTGTCCATGGATGTCCCTCACTGATCTACACTCTCTTGCCCAATGCTTCCCCTTTTTGCATTTTGGACACAGCCCCGGTTGACGAGGGCTATTAGAAGGGCCACCGCGAGGAGGTCCAGTAAAATTACCTTTTTTGGGACAGTCAGGTTTGAAATGGCCAGATTGACCACAATGGAAGCATGTTCCGGCACCAGGACCGCCCCCTTTTGCGATCCGAAGGACAGCAGCTGCAAGACCTGCATTAGTTAAAGGTCCTCCAAGCTCTCTACACACTTTCATCCAAGCTTCTATGCCCTTGTTTTTATAAGGAGCAATTGCTGCTTTACATTCTTTGGTGCATTGCTCAAAAACAAGTTGTTTAATCAAGGGCATTGCTCTATCAGCGTCACCAAAGATTTTTCCTGCGGCATTCACCATCCTAGCAACAAAGTCCCAGAAAGGTTCTGTGGGGCCTTGCATGATTTTTGTTAAATTGCCAGACACTTCTCCTCTATTTGGGAGTGATTTCCATGCACGGATACAAATGTTATTGATCTGTTCATATACCTCAGGGGGGTATCCTGTTTGAAGATTAGCAAATCTGCCTTGTCCCAAAAGCATTTCCTTGTCCCAATGGGGGTGTCCCGCCGCATAGTTTTGGGCAGCCTGCTCTACAGCGCCCTCTAGCACAAAGGCTCTCCAGTCCAAATATTTGCCTGGAGAAACACAAGCCCGAACAAGGCTAGCCCAATCAGAGGGAGTCATACAGTATCTAGACAGACTCTCCACCTGAGTTAATGTGAAGGCGGCATCCACCCCATAAGTGCGCACAGACTCTGCCAGGGTCTACACAATTTTGAAATCTAAAGGCTCATGGAATCTTCCCCTATTGTCATCCTGGAAAACTGGATAAGCAAGACCCATCTCAGCGTTAACAGCCCTCCATGCTTGGGCATGGAAAGCTCTCCTCGAAACACCCTCACCGTACGGCGGCGGGTCCGGAGGATCATTTTTCTTGAGCTCCTGTTTATTTTTGTTCCCTTCTCCCATAGTTAAACTCCCTAGCTGCCGAGACAGTCTCCCGAGCTCCTCCTTCTCATCCTCCTCCTCTTCTGACCCACTTTTGCATGGGAGTGTGCGCAGTGTACTGAGATCTGGATACAAGCGTTTCCTCCCCCGTTTCTCGCTCTGCACATTCCCTTCCTCCTGAAATATTTCACTCCGTGCCAGAGACAATTGCCTCCTCCCCTGTTTCTCGCTCTGCACATTCCCTTCCTCCTGAAATATTTCACTCCGTGCCAGAGACAATCGCCTCCTCCCCTGTTTCTCGCTCCGCACACTGCCATCCTCCTGAAATACGTCACTGCCTGCCGGAGATAATTGTTTCCTCCCCTGTTTCTCGCTTCGCACACTCCCACCCTCCTGAAATACCTCACTGCCTGCCATTTCTGATCTTTCTTCATGTAATTGCTCTAAAACTTCTTGTCCTTTAGTAAGTGCTTCCTGACATCTGCCATCTGGGAGGCAACTACGGATCATCTTCCAAAGGGGTATCACCCCACCCTCTAATATGCCCTGCTCAGAAGCAAAGTCAAGATCTGTGCCTAACTTATCCCAGCTAGGTATAGTGAGGCTGCCAGAAAATGCGAACCACGGGGCAACAATATCTGTCTTCTGTAAAAATCTCTGTAAAGTACTACGTTTCACTTTTAGGCCCTTGGAACGTAACAGGTTATCTAGGGCCAGGAGAAGTGGACATGAAGATACGGCACCCATGACACAACAAAAGACACACAACAAACAAAAGTGAAAGTAAGAGCGAAAGTACACAGTGCAGCTGCAATAAGATTTAATGCTCTCTCTGGCTTTACAGAGGAGCTGCCGCTTTGATAGCGGGTCCTAATTACCTAGGACTAATCTCCGCTTTGACCGCGGGTCCCAATTAATCTTGGACTAATCTCCGCTTTGACCGCGGGTCCCAATTAATCTGGGACTAATCTCCACTTTGACCGCGGGTCCCACTTACCTAGGACTGATCTCCGCTTTGATAGCGGGTCCTACTTAACTAGGACTGATCTCCGCTTTGACCGTGGGTCCTACTTACCTGGGACTAATTGGTGCACCACCCCTGACTGCTGAAAGTTCTGGTTCCCGGGTTTTCAGCACCACTTGTCGCGACCCCTTGCCCGCAAGGAAGACGCAACTCAGGAATCTTCTTTCAGCAGTTTATTCAGGCCCTTGATATTTCTTCTAATTCCCCGTCGGATGCCCCTCCCAGCCTTAATAAAGCATCCCAAGCCCCAATGCGAAGCTGCCACGTGGAAATTTCTCACAGGGTGCTGAGAAACCATGCACCAACTCTCCCAAACAAGGAGTTGTTTATTACAGACCACAGTGGAGCCAGCGCCATCTTGCAATGGCGACCATAATCTGCAGAAACGGCTCACCACAGCCTGTGTGGAGAGCAGTTCCCGGGTGCCTATGGTCGATATACAATTCTAACTTCTGAATGTGTCACAGGATGTAGGGGTAACCTCCATCTCATGGGAACCTTCGAAGCATCTGTTAGAACAAAGTGGTTACCAAGGCAGTGACCTCATTCAGTTCCTGAAGGAATTGACCTACCTCACTTCTTTGTTGATGCAATTTGCTGAACTCGGGATCCAGGAAGCCAAGCACCCAGAGCCAGTCCCAGTCCCAGTCCCATTGGGTTCACTTGTTTGGATTTACCAAAGACAGAATCAGTCTTTCTTGGTAAATACTGATCTGTGGATGGTTAAATGCCAGGAAAGCTCTGAAGAGGGGCCTTCCTGAGAAAGCAGGTAGTGACTCCCTGATGGCTCCTGACAACGTTACAGAGTTGGTAATGAAGACCAGATCTGAGACTGGACAGGCCATTTCGTGGGAACATAGTATGGCCAATCAGTCTGAGGACACTCTGGATAGTCACAGACCTACTTGGGTAAAGGAGGTGCCTTTGTGGGTGTGCATGTGAGTTTGGTTTTGTCTCATGTTATGAGAATAGGTAGGAAAGGCAGTTTGTTTGGTTTGGAGTGGACTGTTTTTAATAAGTCATTTGACATGGCGAGTGTTTCTTTGTTTGTGTATCCCACTGTATCCGTGGTTGTAGACCTTTGAAAAGCGAATGCATCAATGGTTGTGTCCTGTCTAATATAAAGTGTCCCAGCGTTCATCCTGCCCAATTTAAGAATGGAGAGTGGCTTGCCTATGGATGGGCAATACCTACTATCTTTCTAAGTTCCTGTTTCTTCGTGAATTCTGGCCACTCTCCTGAATTGGCTCATGGTTTTGTGTCCAACATATGTACCACCACAAGGCTCTGTGACATGGCCATGTACTGATAGCTGAAGGGAATGGGAGAATCTCAGAAAACTCAGATATCAGTGTGACCAGGAAAGTCTTAGTGGAGAAACCCTGCTTTGGGCCTTTTGCTTACTTATGTTTCTATTACCCTGAATGTCAAGAAGGTCTTTACCTCAGGCCACCCCTTTGTGAAGCCTTAAGAAAACTGTTTTCATATGGAAATGAATGGGCATCACCTGTGGCTCTTTGCTTAATTGCTTTGGATTGGGATGTGCTTGAATCAGCCTCTTGTCCTTGTGTGAGGTTGTGGCTTAAATTCTCAGCACCTGATAGATCTAAATAAAAATCCCATGTGCTTCCAAACCAAAATGGCCAAAAGAGCAGTCATTGTGGATAAATTTTTTTGCCTTCTTAGGTTGGGTTCCTGACCTACATCAAGTGAAAATAGGGATCCTTTGGGTCAAATGCGTTCTTCAAATCCCTGCAGAGGCTATCCCATAGGTGCTTGGTATTTCTCATGACTCCAAATCACATAAAGAATCTATACCTGACAGCTAGTAGGCCTCAAATTGGAAAAGCGAAACACTTTACCAGGAGGAATATTTGATCACTCCTGGTTCAAAGGAAGAGTACCCAGGCCACCATGATTTTAGGCAAATGAGGGGCAAGTGAGCTTATTTTGGACACTTTCTTGGCCTTGCCTCTCATAGAAACCTCCAGCCACAGGGTATGATGAGTGTCTATATGGAAGAAGATGAGTGTCATGTGGGAGTGTTTTGGATTTAAGCGAAGAAAGAGAGAACTGAAATTACTGACATATGGGATCGAAAAGGCAATATAACAACAGATGCTACAGAAATAAAGAAGACAATTAGAAATTATTTTGAAAACCTATATTCCAATAAAATAGAAAATAGTGAAGGCCTTGATAAATTTCTTAAGTCATATGATTTGCACAAACTGAGTCAGGAGGATACACACAATTTAAACAGACCAATATCAATGGATAAAATAGAAGAAGCAATCAAAAGACTACCAACCAAGAAAAGTCCAGGTTCAGATGGGTATACAGCGGAGTTTTACAAGACCTTTAAAAAAGAATTAATACCAATAATTTTCAAGATATTTCAGAAAATAGAAAAAGAGGGAGCTCTGCCAAATTCATTCTATGAGGCCAAGAACACTCTGATTTCGAAACCAGACAAAGACACCTCAAAGAAAGAAAACTACAGACCAATATCTCTGATGAACCTAGATGCAAAAAACCTCAATTAAATTCTGGCGAATTGGATACAAAGGCACATCAAAAAAATTGTGCATCATGATCAGGTAGGATTCATCCCTGAGATGCAAGGACAGTTCAATATACAGAAATCAATAAATGTTATTCACAACATAAATATACTTAAAGATAAGAACCATATGATCATCTAGATAGATGCAGAAAAATTATTCGACAAAGTAGAGCATCCCTTTATGTTCAAAACATTAGAAAAACCAGGGATAACAGGAACTTACCTCGACACTGTAAAAGCTATCTATGCTAACCCTCAGGCTAGTATCATTCTGAATGGAGAAAAATTGAAGGCATTCCCTCTAAAATCTGGAACAAGACAGGGATGTCCTCTATCACCACTTCTATTCAATATAGTTTTCGAAACTGGCCAGAGTAATTAGACAGATGAAAGAAATTAAAGGCATAAAAATAGAAAAAGAAGAACTTAAAATATCACTATTTGCAGATGACATTATTCTTTATATAGAAAACCCAAAAGGGTCTACAAAAAAAACTACTAGAACTAATAAATGAATTCAGCAATGTGACAGCATATAAAATCAACATGCATAAATCAAAAGCATTTCTGTATATCAGCGACAAAACTTCTGAAACAGAAATGAGGAAAAACACTCCATTCACATATCCTCAAAAAAAAAAAAATCTTGGTAATCAACCTAACAAAAGAGGTGAAAGATTTATACAATGCAAACTACAGAACCCTAAAAAGAGAAGTAGAATAAGATCTTAGAAGATGGAAAATATACCCTGTTTATGCATAGGCAGAACTAACATCATCAAAATGGTGATATTACCAAAAGTTCTCTATAGGTTTAACGCAATGCCAATCAAAATCCCAAGGGCATTTCTTGTAGAAATAGAGAAAGCAATCATGAAATTCATATGGAAAAATAAAAGACCCAGAATAGCAAAAGCATTTCTAAGCAGGAAGTGTGAATCAGGCGGTATAGCGATAAGAGATTTCAAACTATATTACAGAGTAATAGTAAAAAAAAAAAAAAAAAAAAAAAAAAAAAAAAAAAAAAAAAAACAGCATGGTACTGGTACCAAAACAGGCAGGTGGACCAATGGTACAGAATGGAGGACACAGAGACTAATCCAAAAAGCTACAACTGTCTTATATTTGATAAAGGAGCTAAAAGCATGCAATGGAGGACGGATAGCATCTTCAACAAATGGTGCTGGGAAAACTGGAAATCCATATGTAACAAAATGAAACTGAATCCCTTTCTCTCGCCATGGACAAAAGTTATATCAAAATGGATCAAGGAGCTTTATATCAAATCAGAGACATGGCGTCTGATAGAAGAAAAATTGGCTACGATCTACATACTGTGATGTTGGGCTCCAAATTCCTCAAAAGGACACCCATAGCACAAGAGTTAATAACTAGAATCAACAAATGGGACTTACTCAAACTAAAAAGGTTTTTCGCAGCAAGAGAAACAATAAGAGAGGTAAATAGGGAGCCTACATCCTGGAAACAAATCTTTATTCCTCACACTTCAGATAGAGCCCTAATATCCAGAGTATACAAAGAACTCAAAAAATTAGACAATAAGATAACAAATAACCCAATCAACAAATGGGCTAAGGATCTGAACAGACACTTCTCAGAGGAGGACATACAATCAATCAACAAGTACATGAAAAAATACTCACCATCTCCAGCAATCAGAGAAATGCAAATCAAAACCACCCTAAGATACCATCTCACTCCAGTAAGATTGGCAGCATTTATGAAGCCAAACAAACACAAGTGCTGGGGAGGATGTGGGGAAAGAGGTACACTTGTACATTACTGGTGGGACTGCAAATTGGTGTAGCCAATTTGGAAAGCAGTATGGAGATTTCTTGGAAAGCTGGGAATGGAACCACCATTTGACCCAGCTATTCCCTTTCTCATTCTATTCACTAAAGACCTAAAAAGAGCATGCTACAGGGAAACTGCTACATCGATGTTCATAGCACCACAATTCACAATAGCAAGACGGTGGAACCAACCTAGATGCCCTTCAATAGATGAATGGATAAAAAAAAAGTGGCATTTATTCACAACGGAGTATTACTCTGCATTAAAAAATGACAAAATCATAGAATTTGCAGGGAAATGGATGGCATTAGAGGAGATAATGCTAAGTGAAGCTAGCCAAACCCTAGCAAACAAATGCCAAATGTCTTCTTTAATATAAGGAGAGTAACTAAGAACAGAGAAGGGACGAAAAGCATGAGAAGAAAATTAACATTTAACAGGGATGTGAGGTGGGAGGGAAAGTGAGAGAGAAGGGAAATTGCATGGAAATGGAAGGAGACCCTCAGGGTTATAAAAAATTACATACAAGAGGAAGTGAGGGGAAAGGGAAAAATAATACAAGGGGGAAAATTTATTAGAGTAGTGGGATTAGAGAGAGAAGAGGGGAGGAGAGGGCATGGGAGGGGGGATAGTAGAGGATAGGAAAGGCAGATGAATACAACATACAGTAGTAAGGCAATATGTGAATCAATGGATGTGTAACTGATTTGATTCTGCAATCTGTATACAGGGTAAAAATAGGAGTTCATAAGCCCCTTGAATCAAAGTGTGAAATATGATACATCAAGAACTATGTAATGTTTTGAAGAATCATAAATAAAAATTAAAAAAAAAAAAGAAAACTCACTTCTGTGAATGATGCACGCGAATCCTAATATTTCTACAGTAACTGACCCAGTTTAACATCAATGCAAGTAGATTCCTATGGGACATGACGTACATTTTGACATTCATTTTTATTCAACACTGGTACACTACTATTTCATCAGTTTATGCACATTATAGGATGTATATTTCATCCACAATTTAGCAAATTTATAGGCATTTGTTTCACTTTCAATCACTTCCTGCTTCAGAACACATGTATTCCTCCATATTTTTTGACTGGTCTTTTCATGAGACTTCTTACCAAACACAATATTTTCCATTTCCATTATCACTTTTGAAGCAAAACTCACACACACTTCATGATAAACAATAACCCTAAGATTACCATTAGATACATAACTGGTTGGAATGACTGATTTTATGTCAATTTATGATTTCTAATATATTTTCAGATATCAATTCAATCTATTATTTAAAGAGAAAAAGTTATATTATTTATTCACAGTAAGTTCTATTCATGCATTATCTCTATATTCATAGACTCAGGGTACACCACTTTGTACCCCCAATACTAATTTATATGTCTTCAAATATTGCTCCCAGTAATAGTGGAAGAAATAATCATGTCACATGATCTACATATATATTTTATCACAATAATTTTTCTGGGCACAAATGCAAAGGTCACATTTATGATTGTACCAAATCCTAAATGGAAAGTGAACATGGATTACTAAAAACATCCATGTTCAGGTTGCCTAATGCTTTCAAATATCATTCCTATTGGTGACTACCTATTTTTTTCTTCCTAAGATTATGTATTCAATCTCAATCCTGTTGAAAATGTCTAATCCTATCACTCACATTATAATTGCCTGATTTTGTATTGTCTCTATTGATATCTTCTTTCTTATATTTTTTCCAGTTCATCATTGTGACTGACTCTTCACATGTGCTGACATTTACATTCACTCTATAACCAAAACCCTATTGCTAAAGAACATTTGGTCCAAATTTTATACTCACTCTTCTTCCTAAACCTACCGACTATCCTATTTTGAGTGGATGTTCTCTTCTACAATCAATCATCCAAGGTCCAAGGTCCTATGCCATGGATAATCGATTTATCTGAGACAATTTTGCAGAACGTAATTCAAAGCTAAGTATCCCAAACAAGGGCCTAATGCCCTTGTGGACTTCAAATCTTACCTAGATTTATGTTTTAATACTTATATTTCAGCTGTATATTCTTGTAAATATGGCAGTTTTCCAATACCATTATTCATCCAGCAGAATGATTACTAACCCAAATCGAACATGTTATTAACCCTAACCATACACTGTTCCCTCAATTTAACTTTACAGAAGAGCAGGTACAGAGTTCATCTTACAATACAGGAATTTAGGGTATCTTCCACCTGCTGAGAACCTTTGAGGTTCCATGTAGATTTGATCCCTGAAGAAGATGTAGGCAGCAATTAAGGACCTGAGAGAGCAAAAGTCATCTTCCAAGGGAAACAACCTTTTAAGGATGAAGGGTTGTGTCTGAATAAGCCTTTCTCTTCTTAATGTAGAGAAGAAGGACCAAACCAGGCCTGTGTGGAGAGATGTTCCCGCAAACTGGTGCGGCCAATTTGGAAAGCAGTATGGAGATTCTGGGGAAGGCTGGTAATGGAACAACAATTTGACCCAGCTATTGCCCTTTTTGGACTATTCCCTTAAGACCTTAAAAGAGTGTACTACAGGGATACTGCCACATCGATGTTCATAGCAGCACAATTCACAATTGCTACACTGTGGAACCAACACAGTTGTCCTTCAGTAGATGAATGGATAAAAAAAAAAGTGGCTTCTATACACCCTGGAGTATTACGCAGCACTAAAAAATGACAAAATCATGGAATTTGCAGGAAAATGGATGGTACTAGAGCAGATTATGCTTAGTGACGCTAGTCAATCCTAAAAAACAAATACCAAATGTCTTCTTTGATATAAGGATTGCAACTAAGAACAGAGCAGGGAGGAAGAGCAGGAAGAAAAGATTAACATTAAACAAAGATATGAGGTGGGAGGGAAAGGGAGAGAAAAGGGAAATTGCATGGTAATGGAAGGAGACCCTCATTGTTACACAAAATTACATGTAAGAGGTTGTGAGGGGAATGGGAAAATAAACAAGGAGAGAAATGAATTAGAGTAGATGGGGTAGTGAGAGAAGATGGGAGGGGAGAGGAGGGGGGATAGTAGAGTATTGGAAAGGTAGCAGGATACAAAAGTAACTAATAGGGCATTATGTAAAAATGTGGATGTGTAATCGATGTGATTCTGCAATCTGTATTTGGGGTAAAAATGGGAGTTCATAACCCACTTGAATCTAATGCATGAAATATGATATGTGAAGAGATTTGTAATGTTTTGAACAACCAATAAAAGAAAAAAAGTAGCAATATATATGCCAATCGAAATTCATCATGAAATATATATAATCCACAGATGCAAAAATATTCATTTACTGAACATGGATTTATGTATAATGTTATTCAACTTGGAAGCTCACCCATAGGTTGAATTTTCAGTTCCAACAGCGTTTAGGAGGAGTGATCTCTTCTCACAATTTGTATCTGCCAATTCAGCCACCTCACAAGTATATACGTGTGATACCAGATAGGATTTTCTATGTGCATATAAAAATACATGCACCGTATAGGCTACAGAGAAAGGGAGACAGGAATTCACATATTTGTTAACTTTAAAAACACATGTAGAGTTATTTCAACAAAAAATTGACTAGATTTATAACTCCTACACTATATAATGCAAAAGGCAATTCCAACTACACACCATGCCTCCTCTGAACTGCTTGTATTTCTATTCTTTTTGGGTTATTTCTCACCATCATATTAAGATTATTAGTCAGAGTCCAGTAGGGTAGGGGTTAATGTCAGGGATTCAGAATTTCAAATGGAAAATTGGAAAATGACTCCAATGTGTATGTAAACATGTGCTACACAAAAATCTTCCCACTCACATCCAGAGAAGTGCCATGATATTATCTTCGCCCCAAGTAAGACACAATAAGAGGAGAAAAGTGTGAAAATCTGTGATTATGTATCTGAATGGAATATGCTCGGGAGTTCACAACCTTGGAGGTGGTAGAGGAGCTTCCAAAAGTAAGGGACAGGGTAAACACTCCACCAACATGGAGCTCTGCTGGCCTATGACTTCTTGGGAAACTGCCTCTGAGGTTGGGCACTTGAAATATATGTTGTTGTCATGAGCTTTAGCTTCCTTTGTAGTGAGACCATCAAATCTGGGTCTGCATCTATGTGACCTGGAAGACATGGTTTCTTATATTCCAATGAACCTGAGGCAGCAGTGCTGAATTCTGTCTTTGTAGGTAAACTGTGGCCACAGGAAGCCAAGTGTCTCCTGGTGGGGACTTATAAGACATTTGGTCATCCTTCACATTTTGTGGTGCTTCTTGCTGCTGCACTGGGAATATGGTTTTTGCTTCACAAAATACAAGGAGTTCAACTGGGACAGAGTGCTGGAGAGAGTTCTGTAACGTGTGTTGTGACTCATTTATTTGTTGGTTTTTCCTTTTTTTTTTTTTGAGGAATGACCACCAGGCGATGAATTTCCCTCTTAAAACTGCTTTCATTGTGTCCCGTAGATTCTGATATGTTGTGTCTGTGTTTTCGTTTATCTCTAAGAATTTTTTGATTTCCACCTTTATGTCTTCTGTAACCCATTGATCATTCCGTAACATATCGTTCATTTTCCATGTGATGTAGGACTTTTTCTTCCTTCTTTTATCATTGATTTACAGTTTCATTCCATAATAGTCAGAAAAAATGCATGGTATTATCTCCACCCCTTTATATTTACTGAGGGTTGCCCTATGGCATAATATATGGTCTATTTTTGAGAAGGATCCATGTGCTGCTGAAAAAAAGTATATCCATTTGATGATGGTTGGTATATTCTATATATTTCAGTTAAGTCTAGGTTATTGATTGTGATATTGAATTCTATATTTTTTTAATTCAACTTTTGTTTGAAATATCTGTCCAATGGTGAGAGAGCTGTGTTGAAGTCTCCGATAATTATTGTGTTGTTGTCTATTTGATTCCAGAACTTGAGGAGAATTTGTTTTATGAAGGTCGCAGCACCATTATTTGGTTCATAAATATTGATAATTTTTATGTCTTGTTGGTGAATGATTCCTTTTAAAGTTATATAATATCCATACTTATCCCTTTTGAATAACTTAGTCTTGAAGTCGATTTTATTCTATGTGAGGATGGCCACCCCTGGTTGCTTACGAGGACCGTGTGCATGGTATATTTTTTCCCAACCTTTCACCTTCAGCCTGTGTATGCCTTTTCCATTCAGATGTGTCTGCTGGAGGCAACATATTGTTGGATTTGTTTTTATAATCCAAGTTACCAGCCTATGTCGCTTTATTGGAGAGTTCAACCATTAAGGTTTAGAGTTACTATTTATATATGGTTTGTATTGCCAGCCATTTTGATTATTTATTTATTTTTAATTTAGTTTGTTTCTCCATGATTAGCTTTTCCCCCACCCTCTGTTATTACTGAGGCACTTCCCAGTGATAGTTTTGGTTGTTGTTTTTCATTTCTTCCTCGTGTAGTGTTTTGCTCAAGACACTTTGCAATGCTGGTTTTCTGGCTGCAAATTCTTTTAGCTTTTGTTAATTATGAAATATTTTTATTTTGTTGTCGTACCTGAAGCTTAATTTTGCTGGATACAGAATTATTGGTTGGCATCCATTGTCTTTCAGTATTTGAAATACATTGTTCCAGGATCTTCTCACTTTCAGCGTCTGTGATGAAAAATCTGTTGTTAACCTTATTGGTTTACCCCTGAATGTCATCTGCCTCCTTTCTCATGTACCTTTTAATAATTTCTCTTTGGTCTGTTTATTGGATATTTTCGTAACAATGTGTCTTGGCATTGGTCTACTGTGATTTTGTGTGCTCGGTGTCCTGTATGCATCTACAATTTGTATATCCGTTTCCTTTTTTATTTCTGGAAAGTTTTCTAAAATTATTTCATTCAGCAGGTTACTCATTCCCTTGGTTTGAATCTCTGTACCTTCCTCTATCCAGATGACTCATAAGTTTGTTTTTTTATGTTATCCCATATCTCTTGGATGTTTTTCTCATGATTTTTTACCAGTTTTTCGGAGTTGGCTAGACTCCTTTCAAGATGATATATTTTTTCTTCATTATTTGACGTTCTGGCTTCTACTTGCTCCACTCTGTTAGTGATACTCTCAATTGAGTTTTTAATTTGGTTTATCATTTCCTTCATTTCTAGAATTATTGTTTGATTTTTTTTATAATCTCTATCTCCTGATAAAGACGCTTAACTTCTTCTTTTATCTGTTTATGTAATTCATTTTCAATGTGTTCTTTCACTGTTTGGAATTGCTGTCTCGTATCCTCTTTAAGGTTCCATTCCATCTGTCTAAGGTATTCCTTGAGTTCTTTATATGACCATTTTCCTGATGATTCTAGGTCCTCCTGATTATTTAGGTTGTCCTTCATTGTTTGTACACATTTTCATCCTTGCTTTTTTATGCTGCTAATGTTACTTCTTGTTCTGTTTGACTGCTGAGTTACTGCTTACTCTTATAAATTTATTTGAAGCTTGGGAGGAAAGATAGTAGTAGGGATGGGAAGAAGTCACTAAAGAGAATGAGAGTAGGCAGGTAGAATTCAAGGAAGGGAGAATAAGAAAATTGAAAAGAAATGAAAAGACAAAAGAAAAAAAAATAGAAAATAAAGAAAGAAATAAAATTTTTTAGAAATAATAATGATAATTATAAAAATGAAAATTAAAATTTAAAAGAATCATAAAATAATAAATTTTAAAAATTTTAAAAAATAAAAACATTAAAAAAAGTTAAAGAACAACAAAAAAAATGAAAATGAAAGAAAAAGAAGAAAATAAAAAGAAAAAAATAATAATAATACATGCAGTAATAGAGTTCAATTAACTTCTCTTCCAGTAGGTGGAGCTGTGTGCATTGGGCCAAGTTTCTCCTCTCAATAGGTGGGAAGCAATCACTGTGCAGCAACTCTTTATCCCAGAATGGGCGGATCTCCAATCCTGAGTGTCTAGGGCCTTCTCTTTTTTTTCCTCAAGCCAGGCCCCCCAACCTGTGACGCTCACCACAATACTATGTAATGTTTTGAACAACCATTAATAAAAAGTTTTAAAAAAAGAAAACTAAATTCAGTGAATGATGCACGCGAACCCTAATATTTCTACAGTAACTGACTCAGTTTAACATCAATGCAAGTCGATTCCTATGGGACATGATATGTATTTTGCCGTTCATTTGTATTCAACACTGGTACACTACTATTTCATCAGTTTATGCACATCATTGGATATATATTTCATCCACAATTTAGCAAATTTATAGGCATTTGTTTCACTTTCAATCACTTCCTGCTTCACAACTCATGTATTCCTCCATATTTCTTGACTGGTCTTTTCATGAGACTTCTTTCCAAACACATTATTTTCGATTTCCATAATCACTTTTGAAGCAAAACTCACACAAACTTCATGATAAACAATAACCCTAAGATTACCATTAGATATATAACTGGTTGGAATGAATGATTGTATGTCAATATATGATATCTTATATATTTTCAGATATCAATTCAATCCATTATTTAAAGTGGAACCAGTTAGATTATTTATTCACAGTATATTGTATTCATCCATTATCTCTATATTCATTGACACATGGTACACCACTTTGTACCCCCAATACTAATTTATATGTCTTCAAATATTGCTCCCAGAAATGGTGAAAGAAATACTCATATCACATGATCCACAGATACATTTTATCACAATAATTTTCTGGGCAGAAAATGCAAAGGTCACACTTATGATTGTACCAAAGCCTAAATGGAAAGTGAACATGGATTACTAAAAACATCCATGTCCAGGTTGCCTAATGCTTTCAAATGTTATTCCTATTGGTAACTACATATTTTTTTCTTCCTAAGATTATGCATTCAATCTTAACCATGTTGAAAATGTCAAATCCTATCACTCACATTATAATTGCCTGATTTTGTAATGTCTCTATTGATATCTTTTTTCCTATATTTTCTCCAGTTCATCATTGTGACTGAGTCTTCACATGTGCTTACATTTACATTCACTCTATAACCGAAGCCCTATTGCTAAAGAACATTTGTTCCAAATTTTATACTCACTCTTCTTCCTAAACCTACAGACTATCTTCCTAATCCTACTGACTCTCCCAATTTGAGTAAATATTCTCTTCTACAATCATCCAAAGTACAAGGTCCTTTGCAATTGTATATCGCATTATCTGAGACACCTCTGCAGAATGTAATTCAAAGCTAAGTATCCAAATCAAGGGCCTAATGCCCTTCTGTGCTACAAATCTTACATAGATTTCTGTTTTTGTACTTATATTTCACCTCTATAATCTTATAAATATTGCAGGTTACCAATAGCAGTAATCATCCTGCAGAATGATTTATAACCCAAATCGAACAAGGTATTAACCCTAACCATACACTGATCCGTCAATCTAACTTTACAAAAGGGCAGGGACAGAGTTCATCTTAAAATACAGGAATGTAGGGGATCTTCCACCTGCTGAGAACCTCAAAGGTCCATGCAGATTTGATCCCAGGGAAAGATGCAGGCAGCTATGAAGTACCTGAGAGAGCAAAAGTCACCTTCCATGGGAAACAACCTGGTAAGGATGAAGGGTAGCTTCTGAATAAGCCTCTCTCTTCTTAATGTAGAGAAGATGGACCAAACCAGTCCTGTGTGGTAAGCTGTTCCCGGATGCCTATGGTTGATATACCATTCTAACTTGTGAAAGTATCACAGGAAGTAGGGGCAACCTCCATCATAGGACCATTGGAAGGAACTGTTAGGACAAAGTGGTTGCCAAAGCAGTGACCTCATTAAGATATTGAAGGAAGTAACCTCACCTTACTTCTTTGGTGATGGAAGTCTCAGATCCGGGAAGCCAGGCACCAAGAGCCAGTCCCAGTCCCAGTCTCAGTGTTCTCACTTGTTTGGATTTACCAAGGACAGAGTCAGTCTTTCTTGGTACCTACTGATGTGAGGATGGCCAAATGTCAGGAAAGCTCTGAAGATGGGCCTTTCCTGAGAAACCAGGTAGTGGATCACTGCTGGCTCATGAAAACTTCACAGAGTTGGCCAAGGAGACCAGATCTGACACAGGACAGGCCATTTCAGCGGAATATAGTATGGCCCACCATTCAGAGGACACTCCCGATAGTTACAGACCTACTTGGGGGAAGGAGGTGCCTTTGTGGGTTTGGGTGTGGGTTTGAGGTTTTGTCTCATGTTCTAAGAATAGTTAGGAAAGGTGGTTTGT
Source organism: Callospermophilus lateralis (assembly GCF_048772815.1). Classification (NCBI taxonomy): domain Eukaryota; kingdom Metazoa; phylum Chordata; class Mammalia; order Rodentia; family Sciuridae; genus Callospermophilus; species Callospermophilus lateralis. The sequence goes on from NW_027511080.1 coordinate 165,870, forward strand.
TCGGTTTGGAGTGAACTGTTTCTGGTAAGACGTTTCGCAAGGCGAGTGTTTCTTTTTCTGTGCATCCACTGTGTCCGTGGTTGTAGACATTAGAAAAGAGAATGCATCAATGGATGTGTCCTGTCTAGTAGAAAGCATTCCAGGATTTATCTTGTCCAGTGTATGAATGGACTGCGGCTTGACTTATGGATGGGCAACATCTACTATCTTCCTAATTTCCTGTTTTCTTCCTGAAAACTGATCACTCTCAAATAGGCTCACGATTTTGTTTCCATGATTTGTACCACCTCCAAGCTCTGTGCTTACCAATTGTTCTGTTGCCCTGAATGTGAGGAAGGTCTTTTCTTCAGGCCAAACCTTTGTGAAGCATGAAGAAAACAGTTTTCAAATGGAAATGAAAGGGCATCACCTGTGGCTCTTTACTTAATTTCTTTGGAAAGGGATGTGTCCGAATCAGATTTTTGGCCCTGTGTGAGGTTATGTCTTAGATTCTCGGCACCTGAAGGATCTAAAAAAAAGATCCAATGTGTGCATCTAAAACAAAAATTGCCAAAAGAGCAGTCATTGTGAATGAAGTCTCTTGCCTACCTCTGTAAGGTTCCTGACCTTCATCAAGTGAGACTAGTGATCATTTGGGTCAAATGAGTTCCTCAAAACCCTGCAGAGGCTAGCCCATAGGTGCTTGGTTTTTCTCATGACTCCAATTCACATAAAGAATCTAAACCCCACAGTCAATAGGCCTCAAATAGGAGAAGCAGTGCCGTATTAACGAGTATTAGGGATTAACGTATTAGGGATTCTTTGGGTCAAATGAGTTCTTCAAAGTCCCGCAGAGGTTCTTGTGTTTTCTCATGACTCCAAATCACATAAATAATCTATACCTAAAAGTCAGTAGGCCTCAAATTGGAGAAATAGAGCAGTATTAACGGCAGGCTTATTTGATCACTCGTGGTTCACAGGAAGGGTGTCCAGGCCACCTTGAATATTGGCAAATGAGGGGCAAGGGAGTTTATTTTGGACACTGTCTTTGGCTGTGCTCCTCATGGAAAACTCCTGGCAAAGGTTACGATGAGTGACTATATGGAAGAAGAAGAGGGCCATGTGGGAGAGTTTTGGTTTTAATTTTGGTCATTTGTGAGGTGGTTGGAAGAAATGACTGGGTCCACCAGGGCTTGAACTCTGGTGTGATTCCCCTTAGAGACTGGGTTTTGGAACTCACGTCAGAGAAGTATTGCCATGAATTTTGTTGGGATTTTAGGAGGCCACGCATGAGAGTCGCCCTTGGAAACTGAGATCTAGGCCCAGGGTGGCTTTCCTCAGATCACTGGGAATCTCAGCCAGGATATCACATGATTTTATTCTGAAAGACTTCGGTATCATAGTTGAGAGTCAAAACACACACGTACCTCACATTGTAGACCTCAATGGGCCTGGCTTCATGTGTCCATTTGGCCACTCTTTGGGAAGACTTGCCTGTGAGAGTTCTCCAGAGCATTCACTGAAATGAGCTTCCTCAACATTTAATGTTTTCTGAATGAATTGAAACCAACAGTGCCTCCAACTTCATCCTTGAAAAATGGCTAGAAAAATACCATAAAATTTTGGAAATTCATTGGAGAAGCTTTGTATGTCCTGTTGCTGATCATGAGGGTACCAGACAGTGCCTTGAATTACTGGGTTTCATGAAAATGGTGTAGAACAGAGATTTCAGTATGTTGGAGCCTGCTGAGAAGTGGGCATAGAGGAGTGGTGGGCAGGTGTGTGAAAGAACATCAGTGGTAGGGCCATGAGGATCTACCATTGGATTCCAAATGGCTTTTGACTGACATGGTGCAGCCAGCAGACCCTTATATGTAAAGGCATCTTGTTATATGGAGAGGTTTCAGGGCAATGTTCAGAATGAGGTTGATATGGACAAGGCGGCAATGGGACAAGATATGAGGGATAGAGGCTGGTTGGTGCATTCTCTCGCAGACTCTGACACACCACTCGTGACAGAACTCCCTCCAGCACTGTGTCCCAGTTGAGCTCCTTGTATTTTGTGATGCAAATACCAAACTCCCAGTGCTGCAGCAAAAATACCATAAAAAGTTGAGGAGGAACAAATGGCTTCACAGTCCACACGGGGAGACACTTAGTCTCCAGTGGTCACAGTTGACCTACAAAGAGAGGATTCTGCACTGCTTCCTCATGTTTATTGGAAAATAAGAAACCCTATTGATAAAGAACTTTTGGTCCAAATCATATACTCACTCTTCTTCCTAAACGTACCGACTATCTTTCAAATCCTAATGACTATCCTTTTTTGAGTGGATGTTCTCTTCTACATTCAATCTTCCAAGGTACAGGTCCTATGCCATTGTATATCAAATTTTATGAGACATCTGTGCAGAACATAATTCAAAGCTAAGTATCCCAATCAAGGGCCCAATGCCCTTCTGGCCTTCAAATCATACCTAGATTTCTGTTTTCATTCTTATATTTCACCTCTATATTTTTGTAAATATCGCAGGTTCCCAATAACATAATTCATCACAGAGAGTATTTCCTAACCCAAATTGAACCTGTTATTAACCCTAAATATACACTCTTCCCTCAATCTCATTTTACTGAAAAGCAGGGACAGAGTTGTTCTTAGAATACAGGAAAGTACGGGACCTTCCACCTGCTGAGAACCTCCAAGGTCCATACAGAAATGATACCCAGAGAAGTTGTAGGCAGGTACGAAGGACCTGAGAGAGCAAAAGTCATATTCCATGGCAAGCAACCTGGTCAGGATGAAGCAATGTGTCTGAATCAGCTTTTCTCTTCTTATTGTAGAGAAGATGGATCAAACCAGCCTGTGTGGAGAGCTGTTCCTGGGTGCCTATGGATGATATTTCATTCTAACTTGTGAAAGTGTCATAGAAAGTAGGGGAAGCCTCCATCTCATGGGACCCTTGGAAGCAACTCTTAGGACAATGTGGTTTCCAAGGCAGTGGCCTCATTCAGTTCCAAAGAAAGTGACATGCCTCATTTCCTTGGTGATTGAACTCTCTGAACTTGGTATCCAAGAAGCCAGGCACCAAGAGGCAATCCAAATCCCAGTCCCAGTGGGCTCACTTGTTTGGATTTTCCAAGGACAGAGTCAGTCTTTCTCGGTAACTACTGCTGTGAGGATAGCCAAATGCCAGGAGAGTTCTGAAGAGGGACATTTCCTGAGAAAGCAGGTAGTGGCTCAACACTTTGTTCCTGACAACTTCACAGAGTTAGCCAAAGAAACCAGATCAGAGAGGTGGTTTGTTTGGTTTGGAGTGAACTGTTTCTAGTAGATTCTTTTACAAGGTGAGTGTTTCTATGTCTGTGTATCCCACTGTGTCCCTGGTTGTAGACATTAGAAAAGAGAATGCAACAATGGATGTGTCCTGTCTAGTAGAAAGCTTCCCAGCATTCATCCTGCCCAATTTATGAATGGAGTGTGCCTTGCCTTATGGATGGGCAACACCTACTACCTTCATAAGTCCCTGTTTTCTTCCTGAATTCTGGCCACTCTCCAGAATACACTCATGGTTTTCTGTCCAAGGTATGTACCAACTCCAAGGTCTGTTAAATGACCATGTACTGGATAGCTGAAGGGAATGGCCAGCATATCAAAATCTCAGATATCCGTGTGACCAGGAAAATCTCAGTGTATAAACCTGCTTTGGGCCTTTTGCTTACCTATTGTTCTTTTGCCCTGAATGTCAGGAAAGTCTTTGCCTCATGCCACCCCTTTGTGAAGCCTGAAGAAAACAGTTTTGAAATTGAAATGAATGGGCATCACCTGTGGCTCTTTGCTTAATTGCTTTGGAAAGGGATGTGTCTGGATCAGGCTCTTGGCCCTGTGTGAGGCTGTGGCTTAGATTTTCAGCACCTGATGGATCTAAAGAAAGATCCCATGTGAGCATCCAAAACCAAAATGGCAAAAAGTTTAGTCATTGTTAATGAATTCTATTGCCTACCCCTTTTAGGTTCCTAAAATCCATCAATTGAGAATAGGGATCCTTTGGGTCAAGTGAGTTCTTCAAATCTCTGCAGAGGACCTTGGTTTTCTCATGACTCCAATTCACATAAAGAATCTAAACCCCACAGTCAGAAGGCCTCAAATTGGAGAAATGGAACAGTATTAAGGGCAGGCCTATTTGATCACTTCTGGTTAACAGAAAGGGTGTCCAGGCCACCCTGAATTTAGGCAAATGAGGTGCAAGGGAGATTATTTTGGACATTGTCTTGGCCTGCGACCCTCATGGAAAACTCCAGCCAGAGGTTATGATGAGTGTCTATATGGGAGAAGATGAGGGCCATGTGGGAGTGTTTTGGTTTTAATTGTTTTTATTTAAGTCGTGGTTGGAAGAGTTGACTGGATCCACCTGGGCTTGAACACTGGTGTGATTCCCCTAGAGACTGAGTTCTGGAACTGACCTCCAAGAAGTATTGCTGTGTATTGTGTTGGGATTTTATGAGGCCACGCATGAGATTCGCCCTTGGAAACTGAGATCTAGGCCCAGGGTGGCTTTCCACAGAGCACTGGGAATCTCAGGAATGATATTACATGATTTTATTCTTAAAGACGTGGCAGCCCTTGTTCCAAGTCAAAACACACATGGACCTCACATTGTAGACCTCAATGGACCTGGCTTCATGTGACCTTTTGGCCTGTCTTTGGGAAGCCTTGCCTGTTAACGTTTTCTAGAGCTTTCATTGAAATGAGCTTTTTCTCCATTTAATGGTTCCTGAGTGAATTGAATCCCACAGTGCCTCCAATGTCATCGTTGAAAAATGGCTAGATAAATACCATTAAATTTTTGAATTCCCATGACCAGGTCGCACTGGAGAAACTTTGTATGTCCTATTGATGATCATGAGTGTATCAGACAGTGCCTTGATTGACTGGTGTTCATGAAAATGGTGTAGAAGAGAGATGCCAGTAATTTGGAACCTGATGAGTAGTCGGCCTAGAGCAGTAGAGTGCAGGTGTGTGTTAAAACATCTGTGGTGGGGTCATTTGGATTTGCATTGGCTTCCAAATAGTTTGTGACTGACATGGTGTAGCCTCTAGATCCTTGTATGTAAAGGCATCTTGTTATATGGAGAGGTTTCAGTGCAATGTTTAGAATCAGATTGCTATGGTCAAGGGGGCAAGCTATGTGGGATAGAAGCCTGGTTGGTGCATTCTCTTGCAGACCCTTACCCACCACACATGACAGAACTCCCTCGAGCACTGTGTCCCAGTTGGACTCCTTGCATTTCGAGAAGCAAATACCAAACTCCCAGTGCAGCTACAAGAAACACCACAAAAGTGGAGGATGATTAAATGTCCTCACAGTCCACACTGGGAGACACTTAGCCCCCATTGGCAACAGTTTACCTACAAAGAGAGAATTCAGCACTGCTGCCTCATATTCATTGAAAAATATGAAACCATGTCCTCCAGGTCACATAGATGCAGACCCAGATTTGATGGTCTCAATACAAAGGAAGCTAAAGCTCCTGAAAACAACATATATTTCAAGGGCCCAACCTTAGAAGCAGTTTCTCAAGAAATCTTTATGCCGGCAGAGCTCCATGTTTGTGGAGTTATTACCCTGTTCTTTGCTTTTGGAAACTCCTCTACCACCTTCAAGTTTGTGAACTCCTGAGCATTTTCCATTCCAGATGTGTATTCACAGATTTTCAAATCTTCTCTAATTGTGTCTTACTTGGGGTGAAGGTAATGTCAAGGCATTGTTCTGAATGAAAGTGGGAAGATTTTGGGGTAGCACATATTTGCATACACATTGCATTCTTTTTTCAGTTTTCCATTGGAAATACTGAATCCCTGACTGTCAGGGGTAGAAGGAATTCTCCTTCAAAGAATAGCCTGACACTTACAAGAAACAACACCCAGGGAGACATCATCTCTTGGAGACATCATTTAGCCATCTGTGTCCCTGAGACATCCTGTGGCCATCTGTCTTCCTGAAATATCCTGAGGTTATCTCACCTTGTGTAGACATACAGGAACTGCCGATAAGAGAGCTTTCCCATCTCCAGCATATAAAATCCCCTGTGTGAACAATGTATTTTGAAGGTTGATCAGAACTCCTGTCTTCCTGTCATCTCTCGTGTCTCTTGTCCCTTCATTCCTCCCTATCTTGGTTCGCTGCCCACGTTGATGTGTCCTGCCAGCCGGGACATCTGGCGCCCACTGACTGGGGCTCGAGCCTTTGAGTCATAGGGAACCCCGTCCTCCTGGAAAACTTGGTCAAGCGGAGCTCACAATTGCCTCAGCAGACACCACCGAGAGACAGATCCAGAAGGAGAGTGGGGATGACGCACGGGGAGTGACCCACCATGGGTCAAGCAGTTTTGTCACATGATTTGTATTTGTCGGGCCTCAAGGATTCCTTCAAGACATGGGGGGCACGTGTTAAGAAAAAGGACTTAAAATTTTTCTTTTCATACATAGGGGAATTGTGTCTATGATTTCACCTTGAAGGGACCATTAATGGTAAAAGATGGTTTAGAGTAGGAGACTGTTTAAAAGATTATTATGAATCCTTTGGACAGAAAAATTGCCTGTTCCCACCTTTTCTTACTGGAAATTAATTAATGAATGTCTTAAAAGTTCACCCTTTGACAATGGTACCTTAAAACTTTTCAGGATTAGAAAAGAGACTATGCAAAAACCTCTCGTACCCCCTCGCATGCCCATCAGTTAGTATAGACATAGACCATTCTCGGTCTCCCCAGGACCCTGGAAACCTTCCTGGTCCCCCTCAAAATAACACCCTAATGAATAGGGCTCCAATGGTTACCAACCGCCTTTATCCAGTTTTAAATCCTGGAGACACATTGACCCCTGGGGAGAAGGCTAACTTTGAGAAGGAAGCAACTCCCTATGATACAGAAGACCTGCCACTGCTTAGGACCCAGCCACAGCCTATAGGACTTACACATCCACCTCCCTCCTATATCTCTCCTGCTTTTTGTGCTCTGGCCCTTCAGGGGCCAAATCCCCCCACCAGATATTTTTTCCCCAATTCCCTTGCCTAACCTGGCTCCCTTGGGAGAGTCTCTCCAACATAGACTGGAAGAGATCCAAGTTTAAAAAGAATTAAGATCCCTTGACTCTGAGCTTTATTCATTAGCCTTAGGCATGGAGTCAACACAAGCTGGCCCAAAGTGGTCTAATACAAAGGCTAAGCCGCTCCATTGGACTGTTCTCACTTTTCAGTCACCCTCAGTTAGATAGTTAAGCCTGCCCAGGTTGATGTCAAAGACTTAGACGAGGATCAAGAGGAGGAAGCGGGGGAAATGGATCAAGGAGATCAGGACTCAGAGGATGAGGACTTCATCCCTAGGCAGGAAGGAACCCAGAGTGTCTACAAAACATTAAGCCTGCATTTTCTTGAAAAAACTTAAAAAGTCTTGTGCTCACTATGGACCCATTGCACCCTACACGTAGGCTTTATTAGAAAGCTACATGACACAATGTCTTACTCCCAATGATTGGAAATTTTTAGACCAAGCTACCCTCAATGCCGCAGACTTCCTGTTATGGAATGCAGATTTCAAAGAGCACTGTCAGGAAACTGCTCAGAAAAATTTAACTAAGCCCTCCTCTAATTCCTGGACTTATGTTAAGCTAGTGGGCAATGCGCCTTTTGACACTAAAACTTAACTGGCACGTTTCCCTGCTGGACTTTTGACACAGATTCAGATGGCTGGCTTACATGCTTGGAGACGCCTCCCTCAAAAGGCCTCTGCTACGACTTCCCTGGCAAAAATTCGACAAGGGCCCGACAAGCCTTATAGCGACTTTGTTCCCCGGCTTAACCTAGCTGCGGGATTCTTGCTTGGACCAAGCGAAAGCGAAAGCACCTTTGAAAAACATCTTGCCTTTGAAAATGCCAACCTGGCATGTCAGGATGTTCTTCGACCACATAAGAAAAAAGTGAAACTTTCTGACTTTATTGGACTCTGTGCAGCGTTGGGTGTAGCCCTTGCCATGGGTCTCACCCTCGGTGCCGCCTTTACCAAGGCCTTTCACAATCCTGGCTCACGTAGTTGCTTTACTTGTAAACAACCTGGCCATTTTGCACGTGAGTGTCTGACAGGCAAACAAAGCCTAAGAATAGTGTCTTTTCAAACTGAGGCTAAACTGCCCCCAGCTACCCTTTGCCCTAGATGAGGTAAAGGTCATCACTGGGCCAGTGAGTGTAGATCTAAGACAAATGCCCTCAGCAGCCTATCTCAAAATCCTTCTCCACAATTGCCTCATTCCAATTAGCCACCCCAGGCAGCGCAGGATTGGACCTTTTTGCCGCCACCGATACAATATTAGACTCAATGCAAGGGCCCCAGATAATACCCACTGGAATTATGGGTCCCACTCCATCTCATATGTGTGCCCTTATTCTTGAAAGAGCCTCTACTACCTTACAAGGTGTTCAGGTCTTCCCTGGCATTAAAGATAATGATTTCACTGGAGAAATAAAAATACTGGCCACAGCTATTAATGGAGTTGCGGCCATCCCAGCAGGAACAAGACTTGCACAATTAATACTCCTTCCCTTGGATTCAGGAGGCACTTCCACCACTCAAACCTACCGAGGGGGACTACCTCCTTGGGCTCCTCTGATGTATATTGGGTTCAGCCCATTTCTCACAATAGACCCACCCTTATCTTACTTATTGAAGGAAAGGAATTCCAAGGAATTCTTGATACTGGAGCTGATGCCACAATTATTTCTCAAAAATACTGGCCAACAGGTTGACCCCTCACCCCATCCTTGACAGACCTTAAAGGGATAGGACAGTCAAAAAATCCTCTGGTCAGCTCTAGGGCTCTTAGCTGGACTGAAAAAGAGGGTAATATGGGAACTGTCACTCCTTTCTTTGTTCCTGACCTTCATCATAACCTATACGTCCGAGATATTTTGAGTCAAATGTAAGTTATTCTTTCCAGTCCCAATTCCATGGTGACTCATCAAATGCTTCATATAAATTTTGTCCCTGGCACAGGCATGGGGAGACTGAGAGAAGGACTGGTTTAGCCTATACAACCCTTACAAAAAACAAATACATATAGACTTGGGTATTTGGATTTTTAGTGTTGGTCCCTGACCCTCCTGTACCCCATGCAGATAAAATTATTTGGGAGACTCAGACTCCTGTGTCGGTGGATCAGTGGCCCCTTACCCAAAAAAAATTGGAGGCTGCCTCCATGTTAGTGCAGGAACAGCTGGCAGCTGGCTATGTAGAGCCATCAAGCTCACCATAGAATAATTCTATTTTTGTTATCAAGAAAAAATCAGGCAAGTGGCGCCTTTTACAAGATTTGTGTGTCATTAATAAAGTTATATGCCTGATGGGAGCACTACAGCCAGGCATTCCCACACCAGTGGCTATTCCCAAAAACTATTGTAAAATGGTTGTTGACTTAAAAGATTGCTTTTTTACCATTGCTTTACATCCTGAGGATAGACCCTATTTTGCCTTTAGTCTCCCTCACATTAATTTTCAGGGCCTTATGCAGAGATTTCAATGGAAGGTTCTTCCCCAAGGTATGGCCAACAGCCCTAGTCTTAGCCCAAAATACGTTGCTCAAGCAGTAGACCCTGTGAGAGAGCAATGTTCACAAATTCATATTTTACATTAATTGGATGATTTGTCAATTGCTGCACCTAATATCCATGACGTTAATAATTGTTACCTGGACCTTTACAAAACCCTCACTACCTTGGGACTACAGATAGCTTCTGATAAGGTTCAAACACAGGACTGTTATACCTATTTGGGCCTTAAACTTCAAGATAATCAGATTCAAATTCCTAAAATACAACTACGTGTGGACCATCTTCACACTCTTAATGATTTTCAAAAATTACTGGGGGATATTAAATGGCTAAGAACATATTTAAAATTACCCACTTGTGTACTTTTGTCCCTTAATTATATTTTGAGAGGTGATTCCCACCCCTCCTCCTCTCAAAAGCTTACACACGAGGGATTACAGGCATTAAACCAAGTCACAGAAGCCATTGCCCAACAGTTTGTTACACAAATTTCTTATAACCTTCCTCTGGTTCTGGTCATTTAACAAACTCCTCATACACCCACAGGAATAATTTGGTAGCGAGATCCACATTTTAAAAATAAAGGCTGCCCCTTGCTTTGGGTCCATTTACCCACCACATCCTCCAAGGTTATTACTGTTAATCTTGCTCAGGTAGCTTCTATTATTATTAAACGTCATTTGATTCTCGACAACATTTTGGCAAAGAACCTCATAATAATTTAATTCCATATATGAAGGACCAAACCAAATTTTTAATACAGACACAGGATGAATGGGGTATTGCCCTATCAGGCTTTTGGGGAACAATTGATAACCACCTCCCCAATGACCCCCTTTTACATTTTGTCAAGTTACATCCATTTATTTTTCCCAAAATTACTCAAAAGGCTCCCATTCCTCAAGCCCTTAATGTCTTTACAGACGGTTCCAGTAATGGCTGAGCGCTCTTTGTTGTCAATAACCAGCCTACCATCTTTGATACTATCTATCAGTCAGCACAGGTTGTGGAATTGTTTGCCATAACACCAGTTTTTATAATATTTTTTGATAATCCTGTTAATATTTATACAGACAGTGCCTACATTGCTCATTCTGTGCCCCTGCTGGACATTTCCCCCACCATTAAGGCTTCTTCCAATGTGGCCTTTCTTTTTCATCAGCTTCAGCAGCTAATTCAGGCCAGACAACACCCATTTTTCTTAGAACACATCAGGGCACACTCTGATCATCCCAGGCCTCTAACACAAGGTAATGCCCAAGCTGATGCAGCAACTCGTTCCATCTTTCCAATTTTTGTGGGCTCCATTCAAAAGGCCACAGAGTTACACAATCTTCACCATTTAAATTCCAAGAGCCTTCAATTACTTTGTAAAATTACCATGCAACAGGCACGAGAAATAGTAAAAGCATGCCCAGGTTGCACTGTCTCCCTCCCCATTCAACACATGAGAGTTAACCCCCGAGAATTACTGCCCAATCAGTTTTGGAAAATGGATGTTACTCATTTTCCTGAATTTGAAATTACCAAATATATACACGTTTCTATAGATACCTTCAGCGACTTTATTTTTGCATCACCACATTCAGGAGAGGCTACCAAATATGTTCTTTCTCCTCTTATTTCAGCCTTTTCCATAATGGGTAAACCAATACATATTAAAACAGATAATTATCCTGCATATACCTGTGCCAAGTTTAAATAGTTTTGTGCTACCTTGCAAATTCGTCATACTACTGGAATTCCATACAACCCTCAGGGCCAAGGCGTTGTGGAACGTGCCCACCTTACCTTATAGACTTGGATAACCCTCCATAAGGCTTATGCCCTTGTATTTACCACTCCCAGGCATCGCCTTAACCATGCCTTACTTGCCCTTATTTTTCTTACCCTAGACAGTGAAGGCCATTCGGCCGCAGACAGAAACTGGCATCCCTTGTCCAATTCTGTTCGCCCACCTCTTATGTGGTGCAATTCTCTTACAAATAAATGGAAAGGTCCAGATCCTGTTCTCATCTGGGGACGAGGCTCAGCTTGTCTTTTGGACAAAGAGCAATCAGCCCCAAGATGGTTACCAGAATGCCTGGTTAAACAGGTTAATGACTTACCTCAACACAGGGATGGAGGGCCTCCCCCTGAGGACAAATTTTGTTCTTTTTCAGATGCAGCCAACAATCTGTTTGAGGATCCTGATTTAGGCACTTCTGCTTAACAGGTTTGTACATGGAGGCCTTGGCCCTCCACGTTCCAACATCATGGTGTAAGTTTTTGGGCCCCCCCTGTGAATGCAAGTGATGATCTTGGACTCAGGCTCCCACTAGTTGGACCGAGACTGCTGACTGCGTGACTAAGGTGGCTTACCTCCATGCCGAGGTTGACCATAAACTTGGAGGAGTTCATCAGCCTAAATGGGTATGTGTTAACAAGCCAAAGTTTATTCCCCCTAGTACAAGTAAAGCTCTCCAAAATTCTTCTGCAACCTGTTCGCATACCCAGGCGAGGCATGACTCTTGTTATGTGTCACCCTCAATTTGTGTTAACAAGCAGGGAGAACAATTTTTTGAAGCCTCCCAAACTAAAACTCATGCAGCAGGGAGGACCACTATTCATTATACCTCCGTTCTATTTGACCAGGGAGTAGAAGGCAAATACACCAAGCTACAGTCAGCTGGTTGCCAAGGCCCTGTCGGTAAACCCTCCTGCTGGCCCATTAAGGCCCCTACAGGGGTCACTGATGGTGGAAGAACCACTGATGCTGTCAAACATCCTCACATAATCAAACTTTTGAAACCCCAAATCCCTGAGCTCACATATCATCCCTTAATGTTGCCTAAATCTCAGCTCCCAGGTTTAGATACCAATACATTAGATATTTTGGAAACTACCTTCTACTTGCTTAATAATTCCAACCACACCCTTGCTGGTGATTGCTGGCTCTGCATGACAACAGGGGCAATTATGACTATGGCAGTTCCTATTAATTCTATCATAGACAATGATAATACATGCCAACCCGGATTTCCTTTTTAAGTACAACTTATAGGCACTATTACATTATGTCTTTTAGGCGCGATGCAGAATAACACCTATGATATTGATGTTGGAGTTACTTTCTTTGAAAATTGCTCAACATACAAAATTATTCCTAACCCACCCCAACTCTTTGTCCTCCCAATGGCAGAGTTTTAATGGGTGGAGGAAACTTGGCCTTCCCCAGGCTTCCAGCGAATTGGACCGGTGGCTCTGTTCTTGCCTTATTACTCCCTGATATAACTATAGTCCCAGGAGACGAACCTCTACCCATTCCTAGCCTAGACACCTTAGTCAAAAGACACAGGCGGGCAATACAGGCCTTACCACTCATTGCCAGCTTTGGAATAACAGCTGCTGTGGGCACAGGTACACTGGCTTAGGCACAGCTATACACTCTTACCATCGCCTGTCTCAACAACTTATAAATGATGTACAAACTATCAGGAACCATTAAAGATCTGCAGGACCAAATAGACTCCCAGGCAGAAGTGTTCCTTCAAAAAGACGAGGCTTAGATTTGCTGACAGATAACCAGGGAGGTATTTGCTTGGGCTTAGGGGAACGATGCTGCTTTTATGCCAATAAATCAGGCATAGTATGCACTAAAATTAAGCACCTTCAATAAGATCTAGAAAGAGATGACGCAAACTATTTGAAAATCCCCTCTGGACTGGGCTTTATGGATTTCTACCCTACCTTCTTCCCCTATTAGGCCCTTTGTTGGGTTTACTTATAATTGGGTCCATAGGACCCTGCATTATAAACAGGCTGGTACAATTTATTAAAGAACAGATTAATATTTTGGCCTCTAAACCCATACAGGTCCATCATCGTCTGGAGATGGAAGACCGTGCTGCCAACATTTAAAAGGATGTTCTACCCTTCTCACAGGCTTATTTCTTAAGTTTACATCCCCACAGATCTCTCTTTCTTATATAAAAGTATGAGTAACAGCTCTGACCAACTATCTTCTGCCCTTGCCATAATGGTTCGTCCCCCATGGGCCCCTCCACTTGACGGAGGATGCACCCATGGAGTGAGGATGTTATCCCAGTTCATTATTGTGATTGACTCTTCACATGTGCTGACATTTATATTCAATCTCTACGCAAAAGCCTATTGCTAAAGAAATTTTGGTCCCACTCCTATACTCACTCTTGTTTCTAAACCTACCAACTATCATCCTAATCCTACTTACTATGCCTTTTTGACTGGATGTTCTCTTCAACATTCAATCATCGAAGATACAAGGTCCTATGCCATTGTATATCGATTCATCTGAGACGTCTGTGCAGAATATAATTCAAAACTAAGTATCCCACTCGAGCGCCTAATGCCTTACTGGGCTTCAAATCTTACCTAGATTTCTGTTGGTTCCAATACCATTATTCATCTCGCAGAAGGATTCCTAACCCAAATCGAACCTGTTATTAACCCTAACCATACACTGTTCGCTCAATCTCACTTTACAGAAGAGCAGGTACAGAGTTGGTCTTACAATACAAGAATGTAGGGGATCTTCCACCTGCTGAGAACCTCAAAGGTCCATGCAGAAATGATCCCTGGATAAGATGTAGGCAGCTATGGAGGACCTAAGAGAGCAAAAATCATCTTCCATGGAAAAAACCCTGGTCAGGACGAAGGGATGTGTCTGAAACAGCCGCTTTCTTCTTAATATAGAGAAGATGGACCAAACCAGGCCTGTGTGGAGAGCTGTTCCCAGGTGCCTATGGTTGAAATACCATTCTTACTTTTGAAAGTGTCACAGGAAGTAGGGGCAGCCTCCATTTCATGGGACCCTATGAAACAACTGTTAGCACAAAGTGGTTGTCAAGGCAGTGACCTCTTTCAGTTTCTGAAGGAATTGACCTACCTAACTTCCTTGGTGTTTGAAATCTCTGAACTTGGGATCCAGGAAGCAAGGCATCCAGAGCCAGTCCCAGTCTCAGTCACATTGGGCTCACTTGTTTGGATTTACCAAAGATAGGGTCAGTCTTTCTTGGTACCTACTGATGTGAGGATGGCCAAATGCCAGGAGAGCTCTGAAGAGGGGCCTTTCCAGGGAAAGCAGATAGTTGCTCACCAATGGCTCCTGGCAACTTCACAGAGTTGGAAAAGGAGACAAGATCTGAGACCCTACAGGGCATTTCGGTGGAACAGAGTATGGCCCACCAGTCAGAGGACACTCCATATATTCACACACCTACTTGGGAGAAGGAGGTGCCGTTTGAGTATGGGTGTGAGTATGCGGTTTTGTCTCATGTTCTGAGAATAGATAGGAAAGTCGGTTTGTTTGGTTTGGAGTGGACTGTTTCTTGTATGTCATTTTACAAGGCAAGTGTTTCTATATCTGTGTATCCTACTGTGTCCGTGGTTGTAGACATTAGAAAAGACAATGCATCAATGGATGTGTCCTGTCTAATAGAAAGCTCCCATCATTCATCCGGCCCAATTTATGAATGGACTGCAGCTTGCCTTATAGATGGGCAAAACCTATTATCTTCCCAAGTTCCAGTTGTCTTCCTGAATTCTGGAAACTCTCCAGAATAGGCTCATGGTTTTGTGTCCAAGATATAAACCACTTCCACACTCTGTGAAATGGCCATGTACTGAATAGCTGAAGGGAATGGGGGCATCTCAGAAAACTCAGATATCAGTGTGACCAGGAAAGTCTCAGAGGAGAAACCCTGCTTTGGGCCTTTTGCTTGCCTATTGTACTGTTGCCCTTAATGTCAGGATGGTTTTTGCCTCAGGCCACACTTTGTGAAGCGTGAAGAAATTAATTTTCATATGGAAAAGAATGGGCATCACCTGTGGCTCTTTGCTTAATTGCTTTGGAAAGGGATGCGTCTGAATCAGCATCTTGGCCCTGTATGAGGCTGTGGCTTAAATTCTCGGGACCAGATGGATCTAAAGAAAGATCCCATGTGTGCATCCAAAAAAATGGCAAAAAGTTCAGTTTTTGTGGATGAAGTTTCTTGCCTTTCTCTCTTAGTTTCATGACCTTTATCAAGTGAGAATAGGGATCCTTTGGGTCAAATGAGTTCTTGAAAGCCATGCAGAGGTTTGACTGCAAATCATGACTCCAAATCACATGAAGAGTCTATACCTGACAGGCAGTAGGCCTCAAATTGGAGAAGCAGAGCAGTATTAAGAGCTGGCCTACTTGATCACTCCTGGTTCACAGGAAGGGTGTCCAGGCCACAATGACTTTAGGCAAATGAGGGGCAAGGGAGCTTTTTTTGAACACTGTCTTTGGATGAGCCCCTCATGGAAATATCCAGCCACAGTTTATGATGAGTGTATATATGGAAGAATATGAGGGCTATGCGGGAGTGTTTTGGTTTTAATTCTGGTCATTTGTGTGGCGGTTGGGAGATGACTGGGTCCACCGGGGTTTAAACTCTGGTGTGATTCCCCTTAGAGACTGTGTTGTGGAACTGACCTCAGAGAATTCTTGCCATGAAATGTGTTGAGATTTTTGGAGGCCACACATGGGAGTCACCCTTGGAAACTGAGATCTAGACCAAGGGTGGCTTTCCACACAGCACAGGGAATCTCAGCAATGATATCATGTGATTTTATTCTGAAAGACTTGGCAGCCATAGTTGAGAGTCAAAACAAACATGGACCTCACATTGTAGACTTCTATGGGCCTGGCTTCATGTAACTTTTTGGCCACTCTTTGGGAAACCTTGCCTGTGAGAGTTCTCTAGAGCATTCATTGAAATGAGCTTCCTCACCATTTAACGGTACCTGAATGAATTGAAACCCAGAGTGCCTCCAAATTCATCCTTGAAAAATGGCTACATAAATACCATGACATTTTTGAAATTCCCATGATCAGGTGGCACTGGACAACCATGAATGTCCTGTTGCTGATTTGAGTGTACCAGACACTGCCTTGATTGACAGGGTTTCATGATAATGATGTAGAACAGAGATGTCAGTAAGTTGGAGCCTGCTGATTAGTGGTCGTAGAGAAGTGTTGTGCACGTGTGTGTTAAAAAATCTGTGGTGCGGTCATGTGGATCTGCCATTGGCTTTCAAATGGGTTGTGACTGACATGGAGCAGCCAGCAGAACCTTGTATGTAGAGGCATCTTGTTATATGGAGAAGATTGAGGGCAATGTTCAGAATCAGGTTGCAATGGTCAAGGGGCAAGCTATGTGGGATAGAAGCCAGATTGGTGTATTCTCCTGTAGACCCTGACCCACGACACGTGACAGAACTCCCTCCAGCAGTTTGTCCTAGTTGAACTTTTTGAATTTCGTGAAGCAAATACCAAACTCCCAGTGCAGCGGCAAGAAACACCACAAAAAGTGGAAGGTGACCAAATAGCTTCACACTCCACATGGGGAGACACTTAGCCCCCAGTGGCCACAATTATCTACAAAGAGAGAATTCAGCACTGCTGCCTAATGTTCATTGGAATATAAGAGACCATGTCCTCCAGGTCACATAGATGCAGACCCAGCTTTGATGGTCTCACTACAAAGGAAGCTAAAGCTCCTGACAACAACATATATTTCAAGTGCCCAACCTCAGAGGCAGTTTCTGAAGAAGTCTTTAGGCCAGCAGAGCTCCATGATTTTGGAGTTTACACTGTCCCTTACTTTTGGAAACTGGTCTACCACCTTCAAAGTTCTAAACTCCTGAGCAATTTTCATTCCAGATATATATTCACAGATTTTATAACTCATCTCCTCAAATTGTGTCTTACTTGGAGCGAAGGAAATGTCAAGGAATTGTTCTGGATGAGAGTGGAAGGATTTTTGTGTAGCACATGTTTGCATACACATTGGATTCATTTTCCAATTTTCCAATTGAAATACTGAATCCCTTACACTACCCCATACCCTACTAGACTCTGTGTACTAATCCTAATATGATGGAGAAAAATAACCCCCAAAAAATTGATATACAAGCATTTCAAAAGAGGCCTGGTGTATATATTTTTTTCAACACTGGTGCATTACAATTTCTTTAGTTTATGCACATCATTGGATATAGATTTCATCCACAAGTTTGCAAATTTATAGGCATTTGTTTCACTTTCAATCACTTTCTACTTCAGAACACATATATTTCTTCATGTTTCTTGACTGGTCTTTTCATGAGACTTCTTTCCAAACACATTATTTTTGATATCCATAAGTACTTTTGAAGCAAATCTCACACACCCTACATGATGAACCATAACCCTAATATTACGATTAGATGGATAACTGGTTAGAATGAATGATTGTATATCAATATATAATTTCTTATATATTTTCAGATATCAATTCAATCCATTATTTAAAGTGGAACCAGTTATATTATTTATACACAATATTGTCTATTCATGCATTATCTCTATATTCATAGACACAGGGTACACCTCTTTATACCCCCAATACTAATTTACATGTCTTCAAAATATTCCTCCTTGAAATGGTGGAAGAAATACTCATGTCACCTGACCTATGTATACATTTTATCACAGTAATATTCTGGACACAAAAAGCAAAGCTCACACTTATGATTGTACCAATGTAAAGGTTGGTCGAGCGTTGGAGTAAGAGACCACCAAGAGACTGTCACATGCAACAGCAAAGTGTTTATTGGGGTTCCAGCATGCTGTGGCTCAGAGCTCACTTGAATTTAGCAGAGAGCCCTGAGAACAGCTTAAGCAGAGCTTATATACTTTCCTTAGAGAGGGCAGGGAGTGAAATTTATTGATGGGTCATGGCAAGTGGGCGGTTTGTTTGCAAATATGTGAGGGAGTACATTCTGCAGTTTGGCAATTGGGGACAGTACATTTGGGGAACAAGATAAGCAAACAGTTCTCAAGATTTCAACAGTGTTTTGTTAAGCATACAGAAAAACAGAAATTGACAAGTACCTATTTTATTATCCTTTCATTCCCCACTTCTTGTTCTGGTTACTTTTAATCATAAAAGTGATCATTGGGGGGTGTCACAATTCATGTCTGCTAGTCGGAAACATTGTTGTCTGATTACCATAAGTTTAACTTGTCCAATTTGAGCTTGGAGAAAAGAAACTACACGGTTGAGCATACAGGGCCCTACAGTTAGCAATAATATGAAGATTATTAAACGACTGGCCAAGGCTGATAAAAGTGTAGTTACCCACGGGGACTGTGTGTACCAAGACTCAAACCACCCTTTTTGGGCCTCTGTCTCTCGTTGACACTCTTCAAGGCGTTTTTTTTTTTTAATTTACTCATAGATTCTTTTACAACTCCAGTATCGTCAGCATAAAAACAATATTCTTCCCTCAATGCAGCACAAAGGCCCCTTCTCTCATGAAGAGAAGGTCCAAATGTCGCCTGTTCTGTAAAACTACTTCAGAGAGCGAGGTTAAAGATTCCTGTAAAGCTGTGATGGAGGTTTTTAATATCTTTAAGTTTTGGTCTATTGGTACTTGTCATTGGGTTATTTGTTGTGTCCCATGGACTAGGGCAGTGGTTCCTGTGCCCACCTCTGCAGCAACTCCTATTCCGAATAGGATGGCTAAAGTGAGGAATACAGCTCCCAGCGGAACCGAGTTTTTTGCCCCCCTATTTGATTTTTAAATGAACCTGTTTAATGATAGAGCACTCTGGGAATCATCTGCACCATTACATAATTAATCACATCTGTTGACCATTTTATGAACCCATTAACAATGTTTAAGTATATAGAATTACACTTTTGTAGGGACAGACAAGGCAAGGCACCTAAGATAGCACCGAAGCTAGGGAAACAATCCTATTTGGTTGCAAACGGATTTAGAGGGCATTGCTTCTGTTGAAATCAATTAATCCGCTGAACCCCAAGTTTAGGTAGTTTCAGAATTTTGTACCCAACATGTAGGTAAAGTGGCTCAGAAGTTCACAGTCTTCAGAAGTTCACAAAAAGCTGTTTTTGTTTCTGTTTTATTTCCTCTGTTCTATGCAAGTTTAGTTTTTAAGGACACTTGGGAGGGGGAGAGATTTTGTCTTCTCTTTTTTTTCTCCCTGCCAGCTATTACCATGGAGCCCAGTTGGTAACTTCTTTATCTTAGAAATGTAGCCATCTCTGTGAAGCCCCAGCTCAAGGCCAGAGGCCTTGTTCACATATTTTGTGAAAAACTAGTAAAGGGGTGTCTAGCATAGCAGAGCTGATTTTTCCAGCCCATGGTACGTAGAACAGGGCAACAAGAAAAGAGGAAGTTTATCTACATTGAACTCCTTCATTGGGACTCTTTTGCTAAAAGTCCTAAATTCAGCCATGGTGAAGACTTCTGGAGAAGGACAGTTAAGAATTTTCTGTGGTCCTGGTACAGAGGGGGAAGACGTGAAAGGCGGGTGGTGAGAGCAGCTCCGTGGATCTGAGAATGAGGAAGAAGAGATGTAAAAGAATAATGGGAAAGGGCTTTGGGATTTTCCTAGCATCAAAAAGTTGAGCAGTAGAACAGATAGACCAGAGGGGAAGATGGGAGTGAGTATCTCAAAAAGCCTGTGAGGGACTTCAAATTCTTAGTAACCTGTTTTCAGTGTTGACAAAGCAACTTTAAAGGCCATTTTCATTACATCTTGGATAGGGGTCTGAGGGCTCTCCTCTGCCTGTTTGAGCTTTGGGTTAGCTGGTAAAAGGACCTGTTGGGACCCGGTGCGGACACTGACAGGAGAAGAGAGGAGTGAGTGGGCAGAGGGGTATCTCAGTACCTGCTACCTCAGCAAGGGGGCAATTGTCTGAGAACCAGCGGTGGTTTGGGTATTTGATCTAGTAATTGGAGAGGAGAAATCAGGTTGCTGAGGTGGGATTGACAGCAGAGCATCTGGAGTAGATGGCAGAGGGTGAGGATCTGTTGGAGATGTATAGTTCAGGATTTGAGTGAAGGAGGAAAAAGGCCTCCACATAGGGGAATTTCCTTCCACGCTATTGAGCACTTGCCGCAGTTAAAAAGGTCACACAGAATTTGAGGTTATAGAGACCCCCCTGGGGGCCATCGGTTTTGGTTGTTAATTGGTAATATGGCCAATGCTGTGTACTGAATTTGATGAAAAGTTTGGGTTCCTCTAGGCAGCCCCTATATGCTCACATCCCTATGACTCACAGAAGAAGTCGGCTTTTTCCTCACACAGCCTTGGCTTTTGTGGCTTTGATAACTGCCGGGTAAACATAGTAATCTAGGCTAGCCAACCTGCATCTGGCTCGCGTTTTCCTTCACCCACAATAGCAAAACTCACACACTCTTCCTGATAAACCATAACCCTAATATTACCTTAGATGTTTAACTCGTTGGAATGAATGTATGTATATCAATATAAGATTTCCTGTATATTTTCAGATATCAATTAAATCCATTATTTAAAATTGGAACTAGTTATATTATTTATTCACATTATGATTTATTAATGCATTATCTCTGTATTCATAGATACATTGTAAACTTATTTGTATCCTGAATACTAATTTATAAGTCTTCAAAATATTGCTCTGAGAACTGGTGGAAGAAATACTCATGTCACCTTATCTACAAATATATTTTATCACAGTAATATTCTGGACACAAAAACCAAAGGTCACACTTATGCTTCTACCAAAATCTAAATGGAAAGTGAGCAGGGATTACTAAAAACATCCACGTTCAGTTTGCCTAATGCTCTCTAATGTCAATCCTATTGGTAATTACATATTTGTTTCTTCCTAAGATTATATATTCTCTCAAGCATGTTGAAATTGTCTAATCCAATCACTCACTTTATACTTTGCCTGATTTCCTAATGTCTCTATTGATATCTGCTTTCCTACATATTTTCACCAGTTCATCATTGTGACTGACTCTTCACATGTGCTGACATTTACAGTCATTCTCTACAAGAAACCCTATTTCTAAAGAACTTTTGGTCCAAATCCTACACTCACTCTTCTTTCAAAATATACCGATTACCTTCCTAATCCTGCCGACTCTTCCTCTTTCACTACATTCAATCATCCAAGGTAAATGGTCCTATACCATTGTATGTTGATTTATCTGAGACAACTGTGCAGAAAGTAATTCAAAGCTAAGTATCCCCATCAAGGGCCCAATGCCCTTCTGGGCTTCAAATCGTACCTAGATTTCTGTTTTCATACGTATATTTCTCCTCTACATTCTTAAAAACATCGCAGGTTCCCTATACCATTATTAATCCAGCAGAATGATTCCTAATCCAAATTGAACATGTTATTAATACTAACCATACACTGTTTCCTCAATCTAACTTTACAAAAGAGCAGGGACAGAGTTGGTCTTAAAATACAGGAATGTAGGGGATCTTCCACCTGCTGAGAACCTCATAGGTCCATGCAGAAATGATCCCTGGAGAAGATGTATTCAGCTATGAAGGACCTGAGAGGGCAAAAGTCATCATCCATGGCAAACAACTTGATGTGGATTGTCTGAATGAGGCACTCTCTTCTCAATGTAGAGAAGGTGGACCAATCCAGGCCTGTGTTGAGAGCTCTTACAGGGTGCCTATGGTTGATATACCATTCTAACTTGTAAAAGTGTCACAGGAAATAGGGGCAGCCTCCATCGCATGGGACTCTTGGAAGCAACTGTTAGGACATATGGTTACCAAAGCAGTGATCTCATTCAGTTCCTGAAAGAAGTGACCTCACCTCATTTTCTTGTTGATTTAACTCTCTGAACATGGGATACAGGAAGCCAGGCATCCAGAGCCAGTCCCAGTCCCAGTTTCAGTGTGCTCACTTGATTGGAATTAACAAGGATAGGGTCAGTCATTCTTGGTACCTTCTAATGTGAGGATCGGCAAATGCCATGAAAGCTCTGAAGAGGGGCCTGTCCTGAAAAAGATGGTAGTGGCTCAGCACTGGCTACTGACAACTTTGGAGACTTGCCCAAAAAAACAGATCTGAGACAGGACAGGACATTTCAGGGAAAGTCTGTCAGTCAGAGGACACTCCAGTTAGTCACATACCTACTTGCTGGAAGGAGGTGCCTTTGTGGGTGTGGGTGTGTGTTTGTGGTTATGTCTTATGGTCTGAGAATAGGTAGGAAAGGCGGTTTGTTTGGTTTGGACTAGACTGCTTCTAGAATGTCATTTGACAAGGGGAGTGTTTCTATATCTGTGTATCACACTGTGTCTGTGGATGCAGACATTAAAAAAGAGAATGCATCAATGATTGTTTCCTGTCTAGTAGACAGCTTTCCAGCGTTCATCCTGCCCAATTTATGAATAGAGTGTGGCTAGCCTTATTGATGTGCATCACCTGCTACCTTCCTAAGTTCCTGTTTTCTTCCTGAATTCTGGCCACTCTGCTTTAGGCCTTTTGCTTACCTAATGTTCTGTTGCCCTGAATGTCAGGAAGGTCTTTGCCTCAGGCCACCCTTTTTTGAATCCTGAAGAAAACAGTTTTCAAATGGAAATGAATAGGCATCACCTGTGTTTCTTTGATTAAATGCTTTGGAAAAGGATGTGTCTCAATCAGCCTCTTCACCCTGTGTGAGGCTGTGGCTTAGATTCTCAGCACCTAATTTATCTAAAGAAAGATCCCATATGTGCATCCAAATGCACAATGCAAAAAGATCAATCATTGTGGATGAAGTCTCTTGCCTTCCTCTGTTAGGTTCCTGACCTCTATCAAGTGAGAATAGGGATCCTTTGGGTCAAATGAGTTCTTCAAAGCCATGCAGAAGTTCTTGGGTTTTCTCATTACTCCAAATCGCATAAAGAATTTATACCTGACAGTCAGTAGGCCTCAAATTGGACAAGCAGAGCAGTATTAATGGCAGGCCTATTTGATCACTCCTGGTTCACCGGAAGTGTGTCCGGGCCACTCTGACTTTAGGCAAATGAGTGGCAAGGGAGCATATTTTTGACACTGTCTTGAGCTGTGTCCCTCATGGAAACCACCAACCGGAGTTTATGATGAGTGCCTATATGGAAGAAGATGAGGGCCATGTGGGAGTGTTTTGGTTTTAATTTTGGTTATTTGTGTGACAGTTGGAAGAGATGACTGGGTCCACCTTGGCTTGAACTCTGGTGTGATTCCCCTTAGATTCTGAGTTCAGGAAATGACATCAGAGAAATATTGCCATGAACTGTTTTGGAATTTTAGGAGGCCACGGATAAGAGTTGCCCTTGGAAACTGATCTAGGGCCAGGTTTGCTTTCCACAGAGCATTAGGAATTTCAGCTAGGATATCACATGATTTTATTCTGAAAAACTTGACAGCCAGAGTTGAGAGGCAAAACACACATGGACCTCACATTGTAAACCTCAATGGGCAAAGCTTCATGTGACATTTTGGCCACTCTTTGGGAAGTCTTGCCTGTGATAATTCTCCACAGCTTTCTATGAAATGAGCTTCCTCACCATTTAATGTTTCCTGATAAATACCATGAAATTTTTGAAATTCCCATGAACAGGTGGCACTGGAGAATCTTTGGATGTCCTGTTTCTGATCATGAGTGTACCACACAGTGCCTTGATTGACTGGGTTCCATGAAAATGGTGTAGAACAGAGATGCCAGTAACTTGGTGCCTTCTGAGTAGTGGGACTAGAGGAGTGGTGGGCAGGAGTGTGATAAAACATCTGTGGTGGGGCCATGTGGATCTGCCATTGTCTTCAAAATGGCTTGTGACTGACATGGTGCAGCCAACAGACCCTTATAAGTAAAGGCATTTTGTTATATGGAGAGGTTTCAGGGCAATGTTCAGAATCAGGTTGCTATAGTCAAGGGGGCAAGCTATATAGGATAGAAGCCTAGTTGGTGCATTCTCTTGCTGACCCTGTTTCACCACACGTGACAGAACTCCCTCCAGCACTGTGTCCCAGTTGAATTCCTTGTATTTCGTGAAGCAAATACCAAACTCCCAGTGCAGCTGCAAGAAACACCAGGAAAAATGGAGGATTACCAAAGGACTTCACGGTCCACAGGGGGGGAGACACTTAGTCCCCAATGGCCACAGTTGACCTAAAAAGATAGAATTCAGCACTGCTGCCTCATGGTCATTGGAAAATAAGAAACCACTTCCTCCAGGTCACATAGATGCAGACCCAGCTTTGATGGTCTCACTACAAAGGAAGCTAAAGCTCCTGACAACAACATATACTTCATGTGTCCAAACTCAGAGGCTGTTTCTCAATAAGTCTTTATTCCACCAGAGCTCCATGTTTGTGGCGTGTTTACCCTGTCCCTTACTTTTGGAATCTCCTCTACCACCTCCAAGTTTGTAAACTCCTGAGCATGTTCCATTCCAGATATATAATCACAGATTTTCAAACTCTTCTCTTCTAATTGTGTCATACTTGGGGTAACGGTTATGTCAAGGCTTTGTTCTGGATGAGTGTGGGAGGATTTTTTGTACACATATTTGCCTACTCATTGAATTCATTTTCTAATTTTCCTTTGGAAGTACTTTATCCCTGACACTACCCCAAACCCTACTAGACTCTGACTACTAATCCTAATATGATGGAGAAAAATAACCCAAACAGATTGGAAATGCAAGCAGTTCAGAAGAGGCATGGTGTACATTTGGAATTGCCTTTTGCATGATAAAGTGTAGCTGTTGTAAAACTTGTCAATTTTTTGTTGAAATAGTTCTCCATGTGTTTTTAATTTAACAAATAAAAAAAATCCTGTCTCCCTTTCTCTGTAGCCTATTCAGCACATGTAATTTCATATGCACATATAGATTCCTACCTGGTATCACATGTACATTCTTTTGAGATGGCTGATTTGGCAGATACAAATTGTTAGCAGAGATCACTCCTACTAAACGCTGTTGGAACTGAAAATTCAAACTATTCGTGAATTTCCTAGTTGAACAACATTATACATAAATCATGTTGAGTAAAATAAATATATTTGGACCTGTGGATGATATATATTTCACAACAAATCTCGATTGTCATATATATTGCTACTTTTTAATGTCTGTGTGTTATATGTATATCCAAATATATGTGGATGATATATATTTCACAACAAATTTTGATTGTCATATGTATTGCTACTTTTTAATGTCTCTGTGTTATATGTATATATATATACATACACACACACACACACACACTCCAGATTTTTCAAAATATGAAATATATGTGTCTTACTGTACACTCTATAAATTCATTGATGCTCATGTATGTGGATTTATAATCAATATTTCACAAGATTATTCTCAAAAATATTCATCAACCCGAAATACATATTGTTTCCTAGTACTGACAACTAACTTCAGTGAATGGTGCATACAAATCCTAATATTTCTACAGTAACTCATCCTGTTTAACATCAATGCAAGTAGATTCCTATGGGATATGATGTGACTTTTGACATTCATTTTTATTTAACACTGGTACTTTACAATTTCTTCAGTTTATGCACATCATAGGATATATATTTCATCCACAAGTTCGCAAATTATAGGCATTTGTTTCACTTTCAATCACTTCTTGTTTTAGAACACATGTATTCCTCCAGGTTTCTTGACGGGTCTTTCAGTGAGACTTCTTTCCAAACACTTTATTTTCGATTTCCATAATCACTTTTGAAGCAAAACTCACACACCCTTCATGATAATCCATAACCCTAATGTTAACATTAGATGTACAACTGGTTGAAATGAATGAATGTATATCAATATAAGATTTCGTATATATTTTCAGATATTAATTCAATCCATTATTTAAAGTGGAATCAGTTATTTTATTTATTCACAGTATCATCTATTCATGCATTATCTCTGTATTCATAGACACAGGATACACCTCATTGAACTCCAGTACTAATTAATACATCTTCAACATATTGCTCCCAGAAATGGTGGAAGAAATACCCATGTCACCTGATCTACATATACATTTTATCACAGTAATATTCAGGACACAAAAAACACAAAGGTCACACTTATGATTGTACCAAACCTAAACGGAAATTGAACATGGATTACTAAAAACATCCATGTCCAGGTTGCCTAATGTGCTCAAATGAAAATCCTATTGGTGACTACATATTTGTTTCTTCCAAAGATTATATAATCAAACTCAACCCTTTTGAAAAAGTCTAATCCTGTCACTCACTTTATACTTTGCCTGATTTTGTAATGTCTCAATTGATATCTTCTTTCCTAGATATTTTTCCCATTTCATCATTGTGACTGAATCTTCACATGTGGTGACACTTACATTCACCCTCTAACCGAAACCCTAATGCTAAAGAACATTTGTTCCAAATCTATTATTCCCTCCTTCCTAAACCTACCGAATATCTTCCTAATCCTAACTTATATCACTTTTTGACTGGATGTTCTCTTCTACATTCCATCATCCCAGGTACAAGATACTATGCCATTGTATATCGATTTATCTGAGACATCTGTGCAGAAAGTAATTCAAAGCTAAGTATACCAATCAAGGGCCCAATGACCTTCTGGGCTTCAAATCTTACTTAGATTTCTGTTTTCATAATTATATTTCACCTATATATTGTTGTAAATATTGCAGGATCCCAATACCTTTATTCATCCTGTAGAATGATTCCTAACTGAAATTGAATCTGTTATTAACCCTAAGCATACACTGTTCCCTCAATCTTACATTACAGAAGAGCAGGGACAGAGTTGGTCTTAAAATACAGGAATGTAGGGGATCTTTAACCTGCTAATAACCACAAAGGTCCTTGCAGAAATCATCCCTGGAGAAGATATAGGCAGCTATGAAGGACCTGAGAGAGCAAAAGTCATCTACCATGGAAAGCAACCTGGTCAGGATGAAGGGTTGTGTCTGAATCATCCTCTCTGATCTTAATGTAGAGAAGATGGACCAAAGCAGGCAATTATGGAGAGCTGTTCCTGGGTGCCTATGTTTGATTTATCATTCTAACTTGTGAAAGTGTCACAGAGAGTAGGGGAAGCCTCCATCTCATGGGACCCTTGGAAGCAACTGTTAGGACAAACTGGTTGCCAAGGCAGTGACCTCATTCAGTTCAGGAAGGAAGTGACCTCACCTCACTTCCTTGGTGATGGAATTCTCTGAACTTGGGATTCGGGAAGCCAGGCACCCAAAAGCAGTCCCAATCCAAGTCCCATTAGTCTCACTTGTTTGGATTTACCGAGGACAGGGTCAGTCTTTTTTGGTACCTACTGATGTGAGGATGGCCAAATGCCAGGAAAGCTCTGAAGAGGGTTCTTTTCTGAGAAAGCAGGTAGTGGCTCAGCGCTCGCTTCTGACAATTTCAGAGAGGTGGCCAAAGAGACCAGATCTGAGATAGGACAGGCCATTTCTGTTGAACATAGCATGGTCCACCACTCAGAGGAAACTCCGGATAGTCACAGACCTACTTGGGGGAAGGAGGTGTCTTTGTGGGTGTGGGTGTGGGTTTGTGGATTTGTCTCATATTCTGAGAATAGGTAGGAAAGGCGGTTTACTTGGTTTGGAGTGAACAGCTTTTACTAAGTCATTTGACAAGGCGAGTGTTTCTATGTCTGTGTAACCCACTGTGTCCGTGGTTGTAGATATTAGAAAAGAGGATGCATCATTGGATGTGTCCTGTCTAGTAGAAAGCTTCCCAGCATTCATCCTGCCCAATTTATGAATGTACTGCAGCTTGCCTTATCGATGGGCAACACCTGCTATCTTCCTAAGTTCCTGTTTTTTTTCTGAATTCTGGCCACTCTGTAGAATAGGCTCATGGTTTTGTGTCCAAGGTATGTACCACCTCCAATCTCTGTGACATGGCCATGTACTGAATAGCTGAAAGGAATGGCGACCATGTCAGAAAACTCAGATATCAGTGTGACCATGAATGTCTCAGTGGAGAAACCCTGCTTTGGGCGTTTAGATTACCTATTGTTCAGCTGCCCTGAAAGTTGAGAGAAACAAAAACCATGAGTACTGAATAAATGTTGCAGCAGTTGGAACATGTCGCTGTATTGAGGTTCCCTCACCAGACTTTAGTTTCCCCAGTTATCTGGACTGTCAACGTAACCTTTTAATTTTAGTGTTACAGTTGTCCTTCCCCATTAGATACTGTGTAATAATTTCATGTCATCTGATCTTGCAAAATCCTTTTACTAGTATGACCTTTGTGTCTAATAGAGAAATCTTCACTTCTGTTACTCAGGGCTGGATAATCATACTAGCAGACACGAAGACTACCTGTTTAGGTTAGGAATATAAGTAGGTCTTAACCTAAAAAATCTGCCTCTGGCAGCTCCTCTTGATAGTCTCTTTTTATAGTTATCAGGCATTCCTGTCTGAGAATCCTTCTTTTAGTTTCCAGTCTTACTTATTTTGGGAGGCTAACATAAATTGTATACCTTAAAATTTTATTATTATTATTATGATGATGATGATGATGATGATGATGATGATGATTATTATTAATTAAAATGCCCAGGAATGGCTGTATTTTCGTTTTAACTGTCTTTGCTAACTGTTTAAGATGAAACAGTCAAACTGACTTCTGTTTCTATCTATTTTTCACAGTCAGCTGAGCTTTTATGGGAGTCAATTCTGGGGAAACTTGAGAGCAGCTTCTCAGTTCTGATAGTGCCATTTTCGTTAGGTGGGTCCAGGTCTTGCTTGACAATGTGGTTTCCCTCAGAAGCATAAGAATGTCTCCCTTCTCTGATAACTCTCCTCTTCATGGCAAATGCACTCATTGGCTTTATGTTCTCCAGTGGTCTCATTATTTTTCCTGATCTGGAGGTTATTTGGCCCAGAGTTGCATAGCTCTTTAGAGAAGTCCCCTGTTCCCTGGATTCAGACTGACTCAGAGGGCAAGAGCCAAATATTGGTTTTCTTGGCCCTTTTCATTTAACTTTAATTAAATCCTAATCTGAAACATCCAGCAAATAAATTTTAACAGCCTTATATTACAAGTACTGGGATTTAATGTCTATAACTTTATAATTATTTATCTTTTAATTAATTGGGATCTGTATTATTCTGTCTTATAGGTGATGACTTATTATCTTAAATTAACCCATGTTGTGTTCTTAAAGCAACACTTCTGTAAAACACTAACAGGGAATCTTTAGATCACTTATAAGGAAATTACAAAATAAAAATTTTTAACAAGAGTAAAAATACTTAGTTCGTGTAACAGCTACCCTAAATTTTTTGGCTGAGTTATACACTATATCCCCTGTTTAAATCCTAGTAATCTTGACACAAATCAAAAACCAAAGAAACTTTTGAACATAACTTTAAATGAAATAAAATCTGACCTACTGCTTTCATAGTCATTCTCACATGTTGTAAGATGGGACACACAGCCTTATTTCAGTTAAGGCAGGGCTCTATATGAATCTTTAGTGTTTTAGATCTAAAGGTGATCTTTGTTTTTTAAATATCATTTTACAAAGTTTACATAAATTGTGTCAGGTCACATGAACATTTGCTAACACCGTATGATATCAGATTTAAAACATGAATTAAAGAAAGGCTGAAAGTTTTTAACCTTTACATAGATTAGGCTCTCAATAACTTAAAAATACATTTAAATGGTTCCCCAATGTAAAAAGTAACATAAAACTTTACATATCTTATTGATAACAGGTAAATAAATCCCCAATACATTTTTTTACCATATAACTTTAGAACAACAGATTGATATAATGCTCTTTTCAAGTTTCTACCTTACAGACTTGTATACCTGGAAGATATGAGCACATTGACAGCAACACAATTACATTGATGTTTCTGCATTAACCAAGTTTAGCTTTTAAAGAAATGGCAGTACAGTTCTCTAAAATAACAGTTCTTATTTATTCAGTTGTTTAATTTTTATGGTTGTTTGCTCTAGAAAAAAATAAAACTTAATAACACAGTTTTATGGGTAAACTTATGTTTTCAGAAATTTTTGTCTCTTTAACACATGACTGAATTTTACAATCTTATACACACTTTAGTACAAACTTATACAGACCTTAGTAAATCAATCAGATATCAAACAAAAATACTCATGAATGAGTAATCCCATATGAAATTTACTTTACTTATTTATTAAAATATTAGACAATTGTATTGAAAATTGTAAACCATTTTTTTGTTGTTGAAGGTAAAGTCCTTGAACAAAGGCATATTAGACCTTTTGTAGACATTAATATTTTAATAGATTTTTGAACACCTAGAAAACCTTGTGAGCTTAAATTTAAAGAGCAATTCCCTACAGAACAGAACAGAGGACAGAACCATTCTCATTACTGTCCCGGAGAGGGGTATATGTTAGCCTACCCAGGCCACCTCCCTGTCATCAGAAGTACTCTCCCTTAACTGGAGAGCAGATGTTATAAAGGCGTCACTTACCTATGGAGGCCTCCTCTACCAGGAGCTTGCTAATAGTTTTAGTGCTTTGGTTCTCTGCAGTGCTCCACGGACTGAAGGCTCAATCCAAGGCCTTGGAACGTCTTAAGTTGCACACCCCCTAGAGTGGCTCTCCAGTGTGGAGCCCTAGAGGGCAGGCCAGCTTCAGAATTTCCACAGTCTGGTCTTGTGATCTGGTCGGGCAGGGTTATCTCGCTTTGGAACTCCAAAATGTAAGACCAGAATGCAAGAAAAGACCACTGACTCCAATTAAAATCAAATTAAGGCAAGCTTATTATTTCAACCGGCCAGGCTGCCTCTCCCTCCCAAAATGGCGGGAACAAGACAGCAACCCAACTTTCCTACAGCCCAGATATGTAGCCCAGAAAGATACACAAAAGGGGGGTTACAGATAAGAGAACTTTGACAAGCATCACACTAATGGTATATTACATTTTTTTTTTTGCTGGCCCTAACATCAGAATTTATGAGGACCATTAGAGCCTCAGAGACACGTTGTCTGGCCAGGGAAAGAAAAATATTTATGAGGTATCATTAAAGTTTTAGAGAGCGCTGCTATCTGGTCAGAGATCCAGACATGGGTGAGTTCAAGGCACTGGTAGGCATTCCAAGCAGGTTCAGAATTTGCGCTAATTTATAGTAAAGCCAAAATTATCTTTTCATGGCTTTGTGGCAAGATGGCCCCCAATTTTAATGAAAGATCAGGTTGGATCTATCAACCCTGTCCCTTACTTTTGGAAACTCCCCTACCACCTCCAAGGTTGTGAACTCCTGAGGATTTTGCATTCCTGATAGGTATTCACAGATTTTCTAACTGTTCTCCTCTAATTGTGTCTTACTTGGGGCCGAAGTAATATGAAGGCATTATTCTGGATGAGAGTGGGAAAATTTTGTGTAGCACATATTTGCATACACATTGGATTCATTATCTAATTTTCCATTCGAAATACTGAATCCCTGACACTAACCAATAGCTGACTAGACTCTGACTACTAAACCATTATGATGGAGAAAAATAACCCAAACAGAATAGAAATACAAGCAGTTCAGAGGAGGAATGGTGTACAGTTGGACTGGTCTTTTGGATGATAAAGGGTTGGTGTTATAAATCCAGTAATTTTTTTGTTTAAATAGTTCTCAATGTGTTTTAAAGTAAACAAATATGTGAATTCCTGTCTCCCTTTCTCTGTAGCCTATTCAGCACATGTAATTTTATATGCACATATAGAATCCTACCTGGTATCACACATACATACTTTTGAGGTTACAGTTACTAGGAAGATACAAATTTTGAGAAGAGATCACTCTTCCAAAACGATTTTGGAACTGAAAATTCAAACTATGGGTGAGCTTCCTAGTTGAAAAACATTATACATAAATCCATGTTTACTAAAATAAATACTTTTGCATCTGTTGATGATATATATTTAATGATGAATTTCGATAGGCATAAATATTGCTACATTTTAATGTCTGTGTGTATATATATACACACTCTCCAGATTTTTCAAAATATGAAATATATGTGTCTTACATTAACTCCCTGAATTCATTCATGTTCATGTATGTGGATTTATAATCAACTTTTTACAAGATTATTCTCAGAAATATTCATCCACCTGAAATACATATTTGTTTTCTAGTACTGAAAACTAACTTCAGTTAATGTTGCATACAAATCCTAATATTTCTACAGTAACTGACCCACTTAAACATCATTGCCTGTAGATTTGTATGGGACATAATGTGTATTTTGACGTTCATTTTTTTACAACACTGGTACATTATTATTTCTTCAGTTTATGCACATCATAGGATATATATTTCATCCACAAGTTCACAAATTTATAGGCATTTGTTTCACTTTCAATCACTTACTGCTTCAAAACACATGTATTCCTCCAGGTTTCTTAACTGGTCTTTTCATGAGACTTCTTTCCAAACACATTATATTTGATTTCCATAATCAATTTTGAAACAAAGCCCACACACTCTTCATGATAAACCATAAACCTAATATTAAAATTAGATGTATAACCGGTTGGAATGAATGATTGTTTATCAATATAAGATTTCCTATATATTTTCAGATATTAATTCAATCCATTATTTAAAGTGGAATCAGTTATATTATTTATTCAGAATATCGTCTATTCATGCATTATCTCTATATTCATAGACACAGGATACACCTCATTGAACTCCAGTACTAATTAATACATCTTCAACATATTGCTCCCAGAAATGGTGGAAGAAATACCCATGTCACCTGATCTACATATTCATTTTATCACAGTAATATTCAGGACACAAAAAACACAAACGTCACACTTATGATTGTACCAAACCTAAATGGAAATTGAACATGGATTACTAAAAACATCCATGTCCAGGTTGCCTAATGTGCTCAAATGAAAATCCTATTGGTGATTACATATTTGTTTTTTCCTAAGATTATATATTCAAACTCAAGCCTGTTGAAAATGTCTAATCCTATTACTCACTTTATACTTTGTCTCATTTCGTAATGTCTCTATTGATATCTGTTTTCCTACATATTTTCCCCAGCTCATTATTGTAACTCATTCTTTACATGTGCTTACATTGACATTCACTTTCTAACCAAAACCCTATTGCTAAAAATATTTTGGTCCGAATCCTATACTCACGCTTTTTTCTAAACCTACTGACTATCTTCTTAATCCTACCTACTGTCCCTTTTTGACTGGATGTTCTCTTCGACATTCAATCATCCAAGAAAAAAGGTCCTATGCCATTTTATATCGACTCAGCTGAGGCATGTGTGCAGAACATAATGCAAAACTAAGTCTCCCAATCAAGGGCCCAATGCCCTTCTGAGCTTCAAATCTTACCAGGATTCCTGTTTTCATACTTATATTTCACCTATATATTCTTGTAAATATCGCAGGTTTCCAATACCATTAATCATCCCGCAGAATTATTCCTAACACAAATCGAACATGTTTTTAACCCTAACCATACACTGTTCCCTCAATCTAACATTGCAGAAGAGCAGGGAAAGTGTTGGTCTTACAATACAGGAATGTAGGGGATCTTCCACATGCTAAGAACCTCAAAGATACATGCAGAAATAATCCCTGGAGAAGATGTATGCAGCTATGAAGGACTTTTGAAAGTGAAAGTCATCTTCCATAGCAAAAAACCTGGTCAGGATACAGGTTTGTGTCTGAATCAGCCTCTCTCTTTTTAATGTAGAGAAGATGGACCAAACCAGGCCTTTGTGGAGAGCTCTTCCCAGGTGCCTATGGTTTATATACCATTCTAACTTGTGAAAGTGTCACATGAAGTAGGGGCAGCCTCCATCTCAAGGGACCATAAGAAGAAACTGTTAGCACAAAGTGGTTGCCAAGTCAGTGACCTCATTCATTTCAGGAGGAAGTGACCTCACCTCACTTCCTTGTTTTTGGAAGTCTCTGAACTTGGAATCCAGGAAGGCAGGAACCCAGAGCCAGTCCCAGTCCCACTCCCAGTGGTCTCACTTGTTTGGATTTACCAAGGTGAGAATCGGTCTTTCTTGGTGCCTACTAATGTGAAGATGGCCAAATGCCAGAAGAGCTCAGAAGAGGGGCCTTTCCTGAGAAAGCCGGTAATGGCTCACTGCTGGCTCCTGTCAGCTTCACACAGTTGGCCAAGGATACTAGATCTGAGACAAGATAGTCCAATTCCGTGAAACATAGAATGGCCCACCAGTCAGAGAACACTCTGTATAGTCACAGACCTCCTTGGGGGAAGGAGGTGCCTTTCTGGGTGTGGGTGTGTGTTTGTGGTTTTGTCTCATGTTCTGAGAATAGGTAGGAAAGGCAGTTTGTTTGGTTTGGTTTGAACTGTTTCTGGTAAGTCATTTGAAAAGGCGATTGTTTCTATTTCTGTGTATCCCACTGTGTCTGTGGTTGTAGAAATTAGAAAAGAGAATGCATCAATGGATGTTTCCTGTCTAGGAGAAAGCTTCCCAGGATTCATCTTGCCCCAGATATGTACAACCTCCAAGATCTTTGACAAAGCCATGTACTGGACAGCTGAATGGAATGGGAGCATCTCAGAAAACTCAGATATCAGTGTTACCAGGAAAGTCTCAGTGGAGAAACCCTGCAATGGGCCTTTTGCTTGCCTATTGTTATGTTGGCCTGAATGTCAGGAAGGTCTTTGCCTCAGGCCACCCCTTTGTGAAGCCTGAAGAAAACAGTTTTCAAATGGAAATGAGTGGACATCACCTGTGATTATTTCCTTTATTGCTTTGGAAAGGGATGTGTCTGAATCAGCATTTTGGCCCTGTGTAAGGCTGTGGCTTAGATTCTCAGCACCTGATGGATCTAAAGAAAGATCCCTTGTGTGCATCCAAAACCAACATCTCCAAAAGAGCACTCATTGTGGATGAAGTCTAACCAACTCCACTAACCAACTCACAGATATAGTAAATAACTTTTGAAGTTGAAGGGACCCCAGTAAACTTTGAAGTAGATACAGGGGTATTATACTCAGCCTTTAAGGCCCCATTGGGCCCTCTATCAAATAAAAGGTCTCTAGTTCAAGGGGCTAATGGCAGTAAATATCGGGCTTGGACAACTAAGAGGTACATGGACCTGTGAAAAGGAAAAATCCATCACTCCTTCCTAGTAATCCCAGAGTTCCCTGCCCCATTGATGGGTGGAGATCTGCTCACCAAACTCTGGGCCATAATGACTTTTAACCCTGAAGGCCCCCAAGTGGAATTTCTAAATCCTTCAGTAAATACTCCTATAGTCATGGCTTTAACAATGTCAGTAGAAAATGTACATCAACTCACTCACCTTGGTTCAAAGAAATTGCAGGCATTCCTGAAGGATCAAGAACAGAGTTTTCTACTAACCGACTCACAGCGAAAGGAAATAACTGAATGGGTATCAAAACCGTCTCAGGTCCATCAATTGGTTAATGCTTACCCTTTTAAGCTTCCTGCAGGAAAACACCTTCGAAGAACCAGACAAGAAAAATTTTCAGAAGTGAACTTTACTGAAATTAAGCCAGCAAGGTATGGACTTAAATATCTCCTAGTCTTTGTAGATACATTTTCAGGATGGATTGAAACCTCCCCCCCAAAAAAAAAAAAAAAAAACAATGGCTCAAATCGTGGTCAAGATGATACTGAAGGATATTTTTCCAAGATACGGCCTGCCTAAGGTAATAGGGTCTGACAATGCACTGGTGTTCATGGCCCAGGTAAGTCATGGGTTAACCTGTACCCTGGTGATTAATTGGTAGTTACATTATGCTTATAGATCCCAGAGCTCAGGACAGGTAGAAAAAATAAATAGAACCATTAAAGAGACCTTAATGAAATTAAGCTTAGAAACCAGCTAAAAGATTGGACTATACTCCTGCCTTATGCACTGTATCATCTAAAAAATACTCCCTCTGTTTCTTTGTGTAACCTCTCCCCCTGTGAAATTCTCTATGTTGCCCCTCCTCCAGTAAGGGACCTAACCCCAACTCTAAGACCTAAGGATCCCTTCCACACCCCCTTGCTTGACACACTTAAAGCTATTGAAAGAACTCAGCGATACCTGTTAAAACAGCTGGCCACGGCCTACCAACCTGGGGACAAGGAGACTCCACATCGATATCAAGTAAGAGACTTCATCTACATAAGATGACATCAGGTGTCATCCGTGGAACCCCGCTGGAAAGGAAATACCACGTGCTACTTATAACACCTACAGCAGTAAATGTAGACGGAATCCTTTCCTGTATCCATGCCTTTCATCTCAAGCCTGTGCCCTGTCCAGACTCTGGCTGGAAACTGGAAATGACTGGTAACCCTTTCAAATTGTGTTTTTGGCATGTGTATAAGGCTATAGACTCTCCCCTTGGCCACCACTAGTCCTAACCCTCATCAGCGAATTCAGCAGCAATGGCTGATCACAAATCCTCATAGACCAGAAGAATGGTCTATCTCGCTTACAGCCCACATAGGGACCTGTTGGTCATCTCAACATTTGTCAGCTGCCTATAGGTTTTTCTTATTGGGATATCCCTGATAAAGCAGATCCCACTAAAATTTCATTAAATCCCTTTCGTATCATAGATAATGAAAACAAATATTATGGATGTAGGGACACGTGAGCCAGATGCAGGTTGGCTAGCCTAGATTACTATGTTTGCCTGGAAGACTATCAAAACCACAAACAGCCACGGCTGTGTGGGGGGAAAGCCGACTTCTTCTGTAAGTCATGGGGATGTTAGCATACAGGGACTGCCTGGTGGAACTCAAACTGCTCATCAAATTCAATACACAGAATTGGCCATATTAGCAATTAGACAACCAAAACCTGTGACCCCCAGAGGGGTCTCCAGATCCTCACATTCAGCATGACCTTTTTAACTTCTGCAAGTGCTCAAAAGGGTTAAAGGAGATTCCCCTATGTGGAGGTTTTTTCCCTCCTTTGCTCACATCCTGAACTATACTTCTCCAATAGTTCCTCAAACTCAGCCTTCTGCTCCAGACTCTCTGCTGGCACTCCCACCTCAGCAACCTGATTTCCCCCCTCCAATTACTAGATCAAAAATCAAAACCTCTGCCGGTTCTCAGACAATTGCCCCCTTGCTGAGGTATCCGGTACTGAGGTACCCCTCCACACACTCACTCCTCTCTTCTCCTGTCAGTGCCCGCACTGGGTCCCATAAGGTCCTCTTACCAGCTAACCCAAAGCTCAAACCAGCTGAGGAGATCCCTCAGACCCCTATCCAGGATGTAATTAAAATGGCCTTTAAAGTTGCTTTGTCATCACTGTAAACAGGTGACTAAGAATTTAAAATACCTCACATGCTTTTTGGGATACTAACTCCCGTCGTCCCCTCTGCTCTACCTGTTCTACTGCTCAAGTTTTTGTTGCTAGGAAAATCCCAAACCCCTTTTCCAATATTCTTTTACATTTCTACTTCCTCATTCTCAGATCCATGAAACTGCTCTCAGCCTTGCCTTCCACGTCTTCCCCCTCTCTACCAGGCCCACAGAAAAGTCTTAAATGACCTTCTCCAGAAGTCTTCACCATGGCTGACTTTAGGACTTTCAGCAAAAGAGTTCCTTTAAAAGAGTTCACTGTAGATAAACTTCTTCTTTTCGTGTTGCCCTGGTCTACTTGGCAACTGGCGAAAAAAAATCAGCACTCCTGAGCTAGACACACCCATACTAGTTTTTCACAAAATATGTGAACAAGGCCTCTGGCCTTGAGTGGGGGCTTCACAGAGATGGCTACATTTCTAAGATAAAGAAGTTACCAACTAGGCTCCATGGTAACAGCTGGCAGGGCGAAAAAAAAAGAGAAAAAATCTCTCCCCCTTTCAGGTGTCCTTGAAAAGTTAACTTGCCTAGAACAGAGCATAAAATAAAAGATAGAAAAACAGCTTTTTGTGAACTTCTGCCGACTTTGAACTTCTGAGCCCCTTCCTTTACATGTTGGGTACAAATTATGAAACTACCTAAACTTGGGTTTCAGGGGATTAATTGATTACAACAGAAGCAATGCCCTCTAAATCCGTTTGCAACCAAATAGGACTGTTTCCCTGTCTTCAGTGCTATCTTAGGTGCTTTGCCTCGTCCGTCCCTATAACAGAAAGATTCTATATACTTAAACATTGTTTATGTTTTCATGAAATAGTCAACAGATGTGATTAATTATGTAATGGTGCAGATGTTTCCCAGAGTGCTCTATGATGATGCAGGTCCATTTAAAGATCAAATAGGAGGGCATGCAACTCAGTTCCGCTGGGAACCTGTATCTCTCACTTTAGCGATCCTATTAGGAATAGGAGTTGCTGCATGAGTGGGCACAGGAATCAATGCCCTAGTCCAAAGGACACAACCAATGCCCTAATTAGAAGCAGCAATAGACCAAAACTTAAAGATAATAAAACCTCCATCACAGCTTTACAGGAATGTTTAACCTCTGTCTATGAATCTGTTTTACAGAACAGGCGAGCGATAAAACCTCCTCTTCATGAGAGAAGGGGGACTTTGTAGTGCATTGAGGGAAGAATGTTGTTTTTGTGCCGGCCACACTGGAGTTGAAAAGAATCTATGAGTAAATAAAGAAAACGCATTGAAGAGCGTCAACGAGAAAGAGAGGCCCAAAAAGGGTGGTTTGAGTCTTGGTTCACACAGTCCATCTGGTTAACTATGCTTTCATCAGCCCTGGCTGGTCCATTAATAATCCTCATATTATTGCGAACCGTAGGACCCTGTTGGCTAAACCATGGAGTTTCCTTTCTCCAAGCTCAAATTGGACAAGTTAAACTTATGGTAATCAGACAACAATATACCACACTAGAAGACATAAAATGTAACACCCATCAGTGATGACTTTTATGATTAAAAGTAACCAGAAGAAGAAGTGGGGAATGAAAGGTTAATGAAATAGGTACTTGTCACTTCCTGTTTTTCTGTACGCTTAACAAAACACTGTTGAAATCATGAGAACTGTTTGCTAATCTTGTTCCCAGAATGTGCTGTCCCCAACTGCCAAACTGCAGAATGTGCTCAGTCACGCAGTTGAAAGCAAACGGCCTACTCGCCCTGACCCATCAATAAACTTCCATCCCTGCCTTCTCCAAGAAAAGTACATAAGCTCTGCTTAAGCTGTTCTCAGGGCTCTCTGCTCTATTCAACTGAGCTCTGAGCCCCAGCATGCTGGACCCACAATGAACCCTTTGTAGTTGCATGAGACAGTCTCTTGGTCATCTCTTCCTCCTATACTCGCCTGACCATTACAATATTTCACCTCTATATTCTTAAAAATATCTCAGGTTCCCAACACCATTATTCATCCAGCAGAATGATTCCTAACACAAATCAAACATGTTATTAATCCTAACCATACCATCTACCCTCAATCTAACTTTACAGAAGAGCAGGCACAGAGTTGGTCTTACAATACAGGAATATAGGGGATCTTTCACCTCCTGAGAAATTCAAAGGTCTATGCAGAAATGATCCCTGGAGAAGATGTAGGCACCTATGAAGGACCTGAGAGAGCAGAAGTCATCTTCCATGGCAAACAACCTGGTCAGGATGAAGGGTTGTGTCTGAATCAGCCTCTCTCTTCTTAATGTAGAGAAGATGGGCCAAACCAGGCCTGTGTGGAGAGTTGTTTCCTGTTGCCTATGGTTGATATACTATTCTAACTTGTGAAACTGTCACAGGTAGTAGGAGCAGCCTGCATCTGAAGGGACCCTTGGAAGCAACTGTTAGGACAAAGTGGTTGCCAAGGCAGTGACCTCATTCAGTTCCTGAAGGAAGTGACCTCACCTCACTTCCTTGTTGATGGAACTCTCTGAACTTGGGATCCAGGAAGCCAGGCACACAGAGCCAGTCCCAGTCCCAGACCCAGTGTTCTCACTTGTTTGGATGTACCAAGGACAGAATCAGTCTTTCTTGGTACCTACTGATGTGAGGAAGGCCAAATGCCAAGAAAGTTCTGAAGATGGGCCTTTCCTGGGAAAAAAGGTAGTTGCTCACAGCTTGCTCTTGACAACTTCACAGAGTTGGATAAGAAGAGGAGATCTGAGACAGGACATGCCATTTTGAGGGAACATAATATGCCCCACCAGTCAGAGGACACTCCTGATAGTCTCAGAATTACTTGGGGTAAGGAGATGCCTCTGTGGGTGTGGTTGTAGGTTTGTGATTTTCCCTTGTTCTGAAAATAGGTAGGAAAAGTGGTTTGTTTGGATTTAGTGAACATTTTCTAGAAAGTCCCTTGACAAGGCGAGTGTTTCTGTGTCTGTGTATCCCACTGTGTCCATAGTTGTAGACATTAGAAAAGAGAATGCATAAATGGATGTGTCCTGTGTAGTAGAAAGCTTCACAGCATTCATTTTGCCCAATTTATGAATGGACTGTGGCTTGCCTGATCGATGGGCTACACCTGATATCTTCCTAAGTTCCTGTTTTCTTCCTGAATTCTGGAGACTCTCCAGAATAGGCTCATGGTTTTTTGTCCAAGTTATGTACCACCTCCAAGTTCTTTGACATGGCCATGTACTGGATAGCTGAAGGGAATGGCGAGCATCTCAGAAAACTCAGAAATCACTGGGACCAGGAAAGTCTCAGTGGAGAAACCCTGCTTTGGGCCTTATGCTTACCTATTGTTCTGTTGCCCTGAATTTCAGGAAGGCCTTTGCCTCAGGCCACACCTTTTTGAAGCCTGAAAAGAAGAGTTTTGCAATGGAAATAAATGGGCATTACCTGTGGCTCTTTGCTTAATTTCTTTGAAAAGAATGTGTCTTATTCAGACTCTTGAGCCTGTGTGAGGTGGTGGCTTAGAGTCTCAGCACCTGATGGATCTAAAGAAAGATTCCATGTGTACATCCAAAACCAAAATGGCCAAAGAGCAGTCCTTGTGGATGAAGTCTCTCACCTTGCTCTGTAACTTTCCTGACCTCCATCAAGTGAGAATAGGGATTCTTTGGGTCAAATAAGTTCCTCAAACCCTGCAGAGGCTAGCCCGTAGGTGCTTAGATTTTCTCATGACTCCAATTCACATAAAGAATCTAAAACCCACAGTCAGTATGCCTCAAATTTGAGAAGCAGAGCAGTATTAATGGCAGGCCTTTTTGATCATTCCTGGTTCACAGGAAGGGTGTACAGGCCACCCTGACTTTAGGCAAATGAGATGCAAGGGAGATTTTTTGGACACTGTCTTGGGGTGAACACCTCATGGAAACCTCCAGCCAGAAGTTATGATGAGTGCCTAAATGGAAGAAGATGAGGTCATGTGGGATTGTTTTGGTTTGAATCGTGGTCATTTGTGTGGCGGTTGGAAGAGACGACTGGGTCCACCTTGGCTTGAACTCTGGTGTGATTACCCTGAGAGACTGCATTCTGGAACTGACGTCATCGAAGTATTTCCATGAATTGTGTTGGAATTTTAGGAGGCCACGCATGAGATTTGCCCTTGGAAACTGAGATCTAGGCCCAGGGTTGCTTTCCGCAGAGCACTGGGAATCTCAGCCAAGATATCACATGATTTTATTCTGAACGACTTGGCAGCCATAGTTGAGAGTCAAAACACACATGGACCTCACGTTGTAGACCTCAATGCACCTTGCTTCATGTGAACTTTTGGCTACTCTTTGGGAAGACTTGCCTCTGAGAGTTCTCCAAAGCTTTTATGGAAATGAGCATCCTCAACATTTAATTGTTCCTGAATGAATTGAAACCCACATTGCCTCCAACTTCATGCTTGAAAAATGGCTCGATAAATACCATGAAATTTTTTTTAAATTTTCATGAACAGGTGGCACTGGAGGACCTTTGGATATCCTGTTGATGATTATGAGTATACCAGACAGTGCCTTGATTGACTGGGTTTCAAGAAAATGGTGTAGAACAGAGATGCCAGTAAGTTGGAGTCTGCTGACTAGTGGGCTTATAGCCGTGGTGGGCAGGTGTGTGATGGAATATCTGTGGTGGGGCCATGTGGATCTGCCATTGGCTTCCAAATGGCTTGTGGCTGACATGGTGCAGCCAACAGACCCTTACAAGTAAAGGGACCTTGTTATATGGAGAGGTTTCAGGGGAATGTTCAGAATCAGGTTGCTATGGTCAAGGGGCAAGCTATGAGGGATAGAACCTTGGTTGGTGCATTCTCCTACAGACCCTGACCCACCACATATGACAGAACTCCCTTCAGCACTGTTTTTCAGTTGAACTCCTTGTATTTCGTGAAGCAAATACTAAACACCCAGTGCAGCAGCAATAAACACCACAAAATGTGGAGGATGACCCAATGACTTCACACTCCACAAGGGGAGACACTTAGCCCCCAGTGGCCCCAGTTTACCGACTAGGATTGAATTCAGCACTGCTACAGCATGTTCATTGGAAAATATTAAACCATGTCCTCCAGGCAACATAGATGCAGACCCAGCTGTAATGGTCTCACTACAAGGAAGGTAAAGCTCCTGACAACAACATATATTTCAAGTGCTCAAACTCAGAGGCAGTTTCTCAAGAAGTCTTTATGCCAGCACAGCTCCATGTTTGTGGAGTGTTTACCCTGTCCCTTACTTTTGGAAACTACTCTACCACCTCCCAGGTTGTAAACTTTTGAGCATATCATATTCCATTCCAGATATTTATTCCCAGATTTTCTAACTCTTGACTTTTAATGATGTATTACTTGGGACGAGGGTAATGTCAAGGCATTGTTCTGGATGAGAGTGGGAAAATTTTTGTGTAGCATATATTTGCATACACATTTTGTCCATTTTCCAATTTTCCATTCGAAATAGTGAATACCGGACACTGACACCTCATCTACTAGACTCTGACTACTAATCCTAATAAGATGGAGAAAAACAACCCAAACAGAATAGAATTACAAGCATTTCAGAGGAGGCATGGTGTATAGTTGGACTTGCATTTTGCATTATAAAAGGTAGGAGTTATACATCTAGTCAATTTTGTGTTGAAATAGTTCCCCATATGTTTTTCTTTCAATTATTTTATTTTATTTTATTTTATTTTATTAGTTGGTTGTTCAAAACATAACAAAGCTCTTGACATATCGTATTTTATACATTAGATTCAAGTGGGTTATGAACTCCCATTTTTACCCCAAATATGGATTGTAGAATCACATCGGTTACACATCCACATTTTACATAATGCCCTATTAGTAACTTGTATTCTGGTACCTTTCCTATCCTCTACTATCCCTGCTCCCCTCCACTCCCATCTTCTCTCTCTACCGAATCTACTGTAATTCATTTCTCTCTTTGTTTATTTTCCCATTCCCCTCACAATCTCTTATATGTAATTTTGTGTAACAATAAGGGTCTCCCTCCATTACCATGAAATTTACCTTTTCTCTACCTCCCCCCCCAACTCACGTCTCTGTTTAATGTTAATCTTTTCTTCCTGCTCTTCTTCCCTGCGCTGTTCTTAGTTGCTCTCATTATATCAAATAAGACATTTGGTATTTGTTTTCTACGATTGGCTAGCTTCACTAAGCATTATCTGCTCTAGTGCCATCCATTTCCCTGCAAATTCCATGATTTTGTCATTTTTTAGTGCTGCATATTACTCCATGGTGTATAAATGCCACATTTTTTTAATCCATTCATCTATTGTAGGGCATCTGGGTTGGTTCCACAGTCTAGCAATTGTGAATTGTGCTGCTATGAACATCGATGTGGCAGTATCACTGTAATACGCTCTTT
Organism: Callospermophilus lateralis; assembly: GCF_048772815.1. Classification (NCBI taxonomy): domain Eukaryota; kingdom Metazoa; phylum Chordata; class Mammalia; order Rodentia; family Sciuridae; genus Callospermophilus; species Callospermophilus lateralis. Next base: position 210,034 of record NW_027511080.1, read on the forward strand.
TAAGATTCAGGGAATAGTCCGAGAAGGGCAATAGCTTGGTCAAATGGTGGTTCCATTCCCAGCTTTCCCAGGATTCTCCATACTGCTTTCCAAATTGGCCGCACCAGTTTGCAGTCCCACCAGCAATGTACAAGAGTACCCTTTTCACCACATCCTCAGCAGCACTTGTTGTTGTTTGACTTCCTAAAGGCTGTCAATCTTACTGGAGTGAGATGGTATCTTAGGGTGGTTTTGATTTGCATTTCTCTGACTGCTAGAGATGGTGAGCATTTTTTCATGTACTTATTGATTGATTGTATGTCCTCCTTTGAGAAGTGTCTTTTCAGGTCCTTGGCCCATTTGTTGATTGGGTTATTTGTTATCTTATTGTCTAATTGTTTGAGTTTTTTGTATACTCTGGATATTAGGGCTCTATCTGAAGTGTGATGAATAAAAATTTGTTCCCATGATGTAGGCTTCCTATTTACCTCTCTTATTGTTTCTTTTGCTGAGAAAAAACTTTTTAATTTAAGTAAGTCCCATTTGTTGATTCTTGTTATTAACTCTTGTGCTATGGGTGTCCTATTAAGGAATTTGGAGCCCGACCCCACAATATATAGACCAGAGCCAACTTTTTCTTCTAACACATGCAGAGTCTCTGATTTGATATCTAGCTCCATGATCCACTTTGAGTTAACTCTCTTGTGCATGGCGAGAGGAGGGGATTAAGTTCCATTTTGTTGAATATGGATTTTCAGTTTACCCAACACCATTTGTTGAAGATGCTATCCTTCCTCCATTGCATGCTTTTAGCTCCTTTATCAAATATAACATAGTTGTAGCTTTGTGGATTAGTCTTTTGTGTCCTGTATACTGTACCACTGGTCTACCCGCCTGTTTTGGTACCAGTACCATGCTGTTTTTGTTACTATTGCTCTGTAATATAGTTTGAAATCTGGTATCACTATACCGCCTGATTCACACTTCCTGCTTAGAATTGCTTTTGTATTTCTGGGTCTTATATTTTTCCATATGAATTTCATGATTGCTTTCTCTATTTCTACAAGAAATGCCATTGGGATTTTGATTGGCATTGCATTAAACCTATAGATAACTTTTGGTAATATCGCCATTTTGATGATGTTAGTTCTGCCTATCCATGAACAGGGTATATTTTTCCATCTTCTAATATCTTCTTCTACTTCTTTTTTTAGGGTTCTATTGATTTATTGTATAAATCTTTCACCTCTTTTGTTGGGTTGATTCCCATGTATTTAATTTTTTTGAGGATGTTTTGAATGAACTGCTTTTCCTCATTTCCGTTTCAGAAGATTTGTTGCTGATATACAGAAAGGCCTTCGATTTATGCGTGTTGATTTTAGATCCTGCTACTTTGCTGAATTCATTTATTAGTTCTAGTAGTTTTTTTTGTAGACCCTTTTGGGTCTTCTATGATTCTATAGAATCATGTCACCAGCACATAGTGATAATGTACGTTCTTCTTTTCCTATTTTTATCGCTTTGATTTCTTTCGTCTAATTTCTCTGGCCAGTGTTTTGAGAACTATATTGAATTGAAGTGTGGATAGAGGGCATCCTTGTCTTGTTCCAGATTTTAGAGTGAATGCCTTCAATTTTTCTCCATTCAGAATGATCCTAGCCTGAGGCTTAGCAATGATAGCTTTTACAATGTCGGGGTAAGTTCCTGTTATCCCTAGTTTTTCTAATGTTTTGAACATAAAGGGATGCTGTACTTTGTCAACTGCTCTTTCTGCATCTATCAAGATGATCATATGGTTCTTATCTTTAAGTCAATTGATGTGGTGAATAATATTTATTGATTTCCATATATTAAAACATCCTTGCATCCCAGCGATGATTCCAACTTGATCGTGGTGCACAATTATTTTTTATGTGCCTTTCAATATGATTCTCCAGAATTTTACTGAGGATTCTTGCATCTAGCTTCATCAGAGATATTGGTCTGTACTTTTCTTTCTTTGAGGTGTCTTTGTCTTGTTTCAGAATAAGGGTGATGTTGGCCTCATAGAATGAATTTGGCAGAGCTCCCTCTTTATCTGTTTCTCGAAATAACTTGAAAAGTATTGGTATTAATTCTTCTTTAAAGGTTTTGTAAAATTCTGCTGTATACCCATCTGGTCCTGGGCTTTTCTTGGTTGGTAGTCTTTTGATTGCTTCCTCTAAATCATCCATTGATATTGGTATGTTTAAATTGTGTGTATCCTCCTGACTCAGTCTGGGCAAATCATGTAACTTAAGAAATTTACCGATGTCTTCATATTTTCTATTTTATTGGAATATAGGTTTTCAAAATAATTTCTAATTGTCTTCTGTATTTCTGTAGCATCTGTTGTGATATTGCCTTTTTCATCCTGTATGTTTGTAATTTGAGTTCTCTCTCTTCTTCTCTTCATTAGCATGGCTAAGAGTCTGTTGATCTTATTTATTTTTCGAAGAACCAACTTTTATTTTTGTTAGTTTTTTCAATAGTTTCTTTTGTTTCAATTTCATTGGTTTCCACTCTGATTTTAATTATTTCTTGCCTTCTGCTACATTTGCTGTTGTTTTGCTCTTCCTTTTCTAGGGCTTTTAGATGAAGTGTGAGCTCATTTATTTGTTGGTTTTTGCTTTTTTTGATGAATGACCTCCAGGTGATGAATTTCCCTCTTAAAATTGCTTTCATTGTGTCCCATAGATTCCGGTATGTTGTGTCTGTATTTTCATTTATCTCTAAGAATTTTTTGATTCCCTCCTTTATGTCTTCTGTAACCCATGGATTATTCAGTAACATATTGTTTATTTTCCTAGTGATGTAGGATTTTTCCTTCTTTCTTTTATCATTGATTTACAGTTTCATTCCATTATGATCAGATAAAATGCATGGTATTATCTCCACCTCTTTATATTTACTGAGTGTTGCCCTATTGCATAATATATGCTCTATTTTTGAGAGGGATCCATGTGCTGCTGAAAAAAAAAGTATATCCACTTGATGATGGTTGATATATTCTATATATGTCAGTTAAGTCTAGGATATTGATTGTGATATTGAGTTCTATATTTTCTTTATTCAACTTTTGTTTGGAGGATCTGTCTAATGGTGAGAGAGGTGTGTTGAAGTCACCCATAATTATTAGGTTGTGGTCTATTTGATTCTTGAACTTGAGAAGAATTTGTTTTATGAACATTGCAACACCATTATTTGGTGCATAAATATTGATAATTGTTATGTCTTGTTGGTGAATGGTTTCTTTTAACAGTATATAATGTCCTTCTTATCCCTTTTGATTAACTTAGTCTTGACTTCGATTTTATTCTATATGAGGATGGCCACCCCTGCTTGCTTACGAGGACCGTGTGCATGGTATAAATTTTCCCAACTTTTCACCTTCAGCCTGTGTATGTCTTTTCCATTCAGATGTGTCTCCTGGAGGCAACATATTGTTGGATTTGTTTTATTTATCCAAGTTACCAGCCTATGTTGCTTTATTGGAGATTTTAAGCCATAAACGTTTAGAGCTACTATTGATGTATGGTTTGTACTTCCAGCCATGTTTAATTATTTATCTTTGTTTTTAATTTACTTTGTTTCTCCATGATTAGCTTTCCCCCTGCACTCTGTCATTACCCAGTCACTTCCCACTGATGGTTTTGGTTGTTGTTTTTCATTTCTTCCTCATGTAGTGTTTTTCTCAAGATGCTTTGCAATGCTGGTTTTCTGGCTGCAAATTCTTTTAGCTTTTGTTAATCATGAAAGATTTTTATTTCATTTTTGTACCTGAAGGTTAATTTTGCTGGATCCAGAATTCTTGGTTGGCATCCATTGTCTTTCAGTGTTTAAAATACGTTGTTCCAAGATCTTCTCGCTTTCATCAACTGTGATGAAACATCCTTTGTTAACCTTATTGATTTACCCCTGAATGTAGTCTGCCTCCTTTTTCTTGTAGCTTTTAATATTTTCTCTTTGTTCTGTATATTAGATATGTTTATAACAAATGTCTTGGTGTTGGTCTACTGTGATTTTTTGTGCTCAGTGTCCTCTATGAATCTACAATTTGTATATCCGTTTCTTTTTTTATTTCTGGAAAGTTTTCTGTAATTATTTCATTCAGTAGGTTACTCATTCCCGTGGTTTGAATCTCTGGACCTTCCTCTATCCAGATGACTCATAAATTTGTTTTTTATATGTTATCCCATATCTCTTGGATGATTTTCTCGTGATTTTTTACCAGCCTTTCTGAGTTGGCTAGACTCTTTTCAAGATGATATATTTTGTCTTCATTATGTGACATTCTGTCTTCTACTTGCTCCACTCTTTTAGTAATTCTCTCAATTGAGTTTTTAATTTGGTTTATCGTTTCCTTCATTTCTAGAATTATTGTATGATTTTTTTTATTATCTCTAACTCCGTATAAAGATGCTTAACTTCTTTTTTTTAATCTGTTCATGTAATTCATTTTCAATGTGTTCTTTCACTGTTCAGATTTGCTGTCTCATATCTTCTTTAAGGTTCCATTCCATCTGTCTAAGGTATTCCTTGAGTTCTTTATATGATCATTTTTCTGATGACTCTAGGTCCTCCTGAGTATTTAGGCTGTCCTTCATTGTTTGTACTCTTTTTCTTTCTTGCTTTCTTATGCTGCTCATGTTACTTCTTGTTCTGTTTGAGTGCTGAGTTACTGATTAGTCTTATAAATTTATTTCATGCTTGGGAGGAAAGATATTAGAAGGGAAGGGAAGAAGTCAATAAGAGAATGAGAGTAGGCAGGTAGAATTCAAGGAAGGGGGAAAAAGAAAATTGAAAAGAAATGAAAAGACAAAAGAAAAAAACAGAAAATAAAGAATGAAAGAAAAATTTAAAAAAAATAATAATGATAATAAAAAAATGAAAATTACAATTTAATAATAATAATAATAATAATAATAATAATAATAATAATAATTAATAAAATAAAGAAATTTAAAAACTTAAAAACATTAAAAAAGTTAAAGAAAAACAACAACAACAAGAATGAAAATGAAAGAAAAAGAAAAAAAACCCCAAAAAACCCCAAATTTAAAAAATAAATAAATAATGATAATAATAAATGCACTCACAGAGTTTGATTAACTTCTCTTCCAATAGGTGGTGCTGTGCCCACTGGGCCGAGGTTCTCGTCTCAGTAGGTGGGAACCAATCACTATGCAGCTGCTCTTCCTTCCAGACTGGGCGGGTGTCCAATCCTGACACCCTAGGGCCTTCTCTTGTGTTTCCTCAAGCCATGCCCTGCTCACCTGCGACGCTCACCACAATACTGGCAACACGCCAGGTCTGCTGCTCCTGGGAGACCTGTTTTTATGAATACCTGGGCACACTCTCCCGGTTTGCTTCCCTCAGACCCAAAGTTTGTAGAGCTTGGAGCTGAGATCCCCAAGCGAATTTGTTTGCCCTCCGGGAGCCACGCCCCAGTAGCTGGTGCAAGAGACCTCAGTTGTCAGCACTGGTGGGAGCGGTAGCCTGGAGTTCTGTGCCACAAGTCCCCCGCCACTCCTGATTTTCTCGGTCTGGCTATCGCGCTCATGGTAGAGCTGAGAGGGACCCTTACGGGAGAGCTGGGAGCGGCCCTTAAGGATTCCCTGCTGTGTGGAGAGAGATGGCTAGGGAATTACAAACCTGTCGTGCTGGTTTCAATGAAGTTATCTCCTCCATCCTTGACGTCAGTTCTATGCCATGGTGGTATCCCATGCAAATGGTGATCATTCGTTCCCTTTGCTGGGTGACCGATGCAACTGGTGGGTCCTGACTGTCTCTTCCATGCCCCGTTTCAATCCTTTGGCCACTGCCTATGAAGGCTAGGTTGGCTTCTACCTCTGTAAGTTCAGAAGGGCAGACCAGTTATTTCAGCTGGATCGTTAGTGCTGAGTCACGAAACGCAGGCAAACCAGAGGTTGAATGCAACAGATCCGGGCTCGGTGTGTGTTCTGCGTGGCCCAGACTGTTCACCCCAGATTCATGTCAGTGCATCATTGCCTAGTGATCCTGAGCAAACAGTATTTAGACAGTTTATGACTCCCTATTCCAGCGCAGATGAAGAGGTCAGAGACTTGATCTCTCCATACCCGCCGCCATTTTGGATATCTCTCCATGTGTTTTAAAGTTAACAAATATGTGAATTCCTGTCTCCCTTTCTCTGTAGCCTATTCAGCAGATGTGTTTTGATATGAACATATAGAATCCTAACTTGTATCACATGTACATTCTTGTGAGGTGGCTGACTTGGCAGACACAAATTGTGAGAAGAGATGACTATCCTAAACACTGCTGGAACTAAAAATTCAACCAATGGGTGAGCTTCCTAGTTGAACAACATTATACATAAATCCATGTTCAGTAAATTGAATATTTTTGGATCTGTGAATGATATATATATCTCGATCAATTACGATTGGCATATCTATTGCTACTTTTGAATGTCTGTGTGTGTGTTTTGTTATATATATATATATATATATATATATATATACAATCTCCAGATTTTTAAAATATGAAATATATGTGTCTTATATACACTCCCTAAATTCATTCATGTTCACGTATGTGGATTTATAATCAACTTTTCACAATATTATTCTCAGAAATATTCATCCACCTGAAATACATATTTGTTTTCTAGTACTGAAAACTAACTTCAGTGAATGGTACATACATATCCTAATATTTCTAGAGTTCCTGTCCCAGTTTAACATCAAGGCAAGTAGATTCCTATGGTACATGATTTGTATTTTTACATTCATTTTTATTCAAAACTGGTACATTACTATTTCTTAAGTTTATGCACATCATAGGATATATATTTTATCCACAAGTTCGCAAATTTATACGAATTTGTTTCACTTTCAATCACTTCCTGCTTCAGGACACATGTATTCTTCCATCTTTCTTGACTGGTCTCTTCCTGAGACCTCTTTCAAAACACATTATTTTCGATTTCCATAATCACTTTTGAAGCAAAACTCACATCCCCTTCATGATAAATTATAACTCTGATATTTCCAATGGATGTATAACTGGTTGGAATGAATGATTGTATACCAATATCAGATTTCTTATATATTTTCAGATATCAATTCAATCCATTATTTAGAGTAAAACCAGTTATATTATTTATTCACAGTATGGTCTATGCATGCTTTTTCTTTATATTCATAGACACAGTGTACACCTCGTTGTACCCCCAATACTAATTTATATGTCTTCAAAATATTGCTCCCAGAAATGGTGGAAGAAATACGCATGTCACCTGATCTACATATACATTTTATCACAGAAATATTCTGGACACAAAATGCAAAGATCACACTTATGATTGTACCAAAGCCTAAATGGAAAGAAAATATGGATTACTAAAATCATCCATGTCCAATTTGCCTAATGCTCTCAAATGTCAGTTCTATTGGTGACTACATATTTGTTTCCTCTTAAGATTATATATTCAAACTCAACCCGATTGAAAATGTTTAATCCTATCCCTCACTTTATACATTGCCTGATTTCATAATGTCTCTATTGCCATCTGCTTTCTTACATATTTTCCACAGTTCACCAGTGTGACTGAACCTTCACATGTGCTGACATTTGCTTTCACACTCTAATTGATAACTTATTGCTGAAGAACTTTTTTTCCAAATCCTATACTCACTCTTCTTCCTAAACCTACTGACTATTTTCCTAATCCTACTGACTATCCCTTTTTGACTGGATATTCTCTTCTACATTCAATCATCCAACGTACAAGGTCTTATGCCATTGTATATCGATTTATCTGAGACATCTGTGAGAACGTAATTCAATGGTAAGTATCCCAATCAAGGGCCCAATGATTTTCTGAGCTTCAAATCTTACTTAGATTTATTTTTTCATACATGTATTTCACCTCTATATTCTTATAAATATCGCATGTTCCCAATACCATTAATCATCCAGCAGAATGATTCCTAAGCCAAATGGAAAATGTTATTCACCCTAACAATACACTGTTCCCTCAATTTCATTTTACAGAAGAGCAGGGACAGTGTTGGTCTTACAATACAGAAATGTAGTGGATCTTCCATCTGCTGAGAACCTCAAAGCTCCATGCAGAAATGATCCCTGGAGAAGATGTAGGCAGCTATGAAAGACCTGAGAGAGCAAAAATCATCTTCCATGGCAAACAACCTGGTCAGGATGAAGGGTTGCATCAGAATCAGCCAATCTCTCCTTAATGTAGAGAAGATGGACAAAACCATGCCTGTGTGGAGAGCTGTTACCATTTGCCTACAGGTGATATACCATTCTACCATGTGAAAGTGTGACAGGAAGTAGGGGCAGCCTCCATCTCATGGTACCTTTGGAAGCAATTGTTATGATAAAGTGGTTGCTAAGGCAGTGATCTCATTCAGTTCCTGAAGAAAGTGATCTCATCTCACTTCCTTGGTGATGGAACTCTCTGAACTTGGGATACAGAAAGCCAGGCACCCAGAGCCAGTCCCAGTCCTAGTCCCAGTGGTCTCACTTTTTTGGATTAACCAAGGACAGAGTCAGTCTTTCTTGGTACCTACTGATGTGAGGATGGCCAAATGCCAGGAAAGCTCGGAAGAGGGGCTCTTCCTGAGAAAGCAGGTAGTGGCTCAATCCTGGCTCCTGACAACTTCACCGAGTTGGCCAAGAAGACCAGATCTGAGACAGGACAGGCCATTTTGGGGGATCATAGTATGACCCATCAGTCAGAGCACACACCGGACAGTCACAGACCTATTTGAGGGAAGGAGGTGCCATTGTGGGTGTGGGTGTGGGTTTGTGGTTTTGTCTCATGTTCTGAGAATAGGTAGGAAAGGCGGTTTGTTTGATTTGGAGTGAACAGTTTCTAGTAAGTCGTTTGACAGCGCAAGTGTTTCTATGTCTGTGTATCCCACTGTGTTTGTACTTGTACACATTAGAAAAGAGAATGCATTAATGGATGTGTCCTGTCTCGTAGAAAGCTTCCCAGCATTCATCCAGCCCAATTTATGAATTGACTGTGGCTTGCCTTATTGATGGGCAATACCTGCTACCTTCCTAAGTTGCTGTTTTCTTCCTGAATTATGGCCACTTTCCAGAATAGGCTCATGGTTTTGTGTCCAAGATATGTACTACCTCCAAGCTCGGTGACATGGCCATGTACTGGATAGCTGAAGGGAATGGCGAGCATCTCAGAAAACTCAGATATCAGTGTGACCAGTAAAGTCTCAGTGGAGAATCCCTGCTTTGGGCCATTTGCTTACCTATTGTTCTGTTGCCCTGAGAGTCAGGAAGGTTTTTGTCTCAGGCCACAGCTTTTTGAATCCTGAAGAAAAGATTTTTCAAATGGAAATTAATAGGATTCACCTTTGGCTCTTTTCTTAATTGATTTGGAAAGAGGTGTGTATGAATCAGCCTCTTGGCCCAGCGTGATTCTTTGACTTAGATACTCAGCACCTGATGGATCTAAAGAAAGATCCCATGTGTGCATCCAAATCCAAAATGGCAAAAAAGAGCAGTCATTGTGGATGAAGTCTTTTGCCTTCCTCTGTAAGGTTTCTGAATTCCATCAAGTGAGAATAGGGATCATTTGGGTCAAATGATTTCTTCAAATTAATTCAGAAGCTTTCCAATAGGTGCTTGGGTTTTCTCATCTCTCCAATTTACATAAAGAATGTGTACCCGACACTTGGTATGCCTCAAATTGGTGAAGCAGAGCAATATTAAGGTCAGGCCTATTTGATCACTCCTGGTACACAGGAAGGATGTACAGGCCACCGGGAATTTAGGCAAATGAGGGCAACGGACACTTATTTTGGACACTGTCTTGGGCTATGCTAATGCTCTCAAATGTCAATCCTATTGTTGACTTCATCTTTGTTTCTTCCTAAGCTCATACATTCAACCTCAACCCTGTAGAAAATATCTAATCCCATAACTCACTTTATTCTTTTCCTGATTTCCTAATGTCTCTATTGATATCTGCTTTTCTACATATTTTCCCCTGTTCATCATTGTGACTGACTCTTCACTTGTGTTGATATTTACATTGACTCTCTAACCAAAACCCTATTGGCAAAGAACTTTTGTTCCAAATCCTATACTCACTTTTCTTCCTAAACCTACCAACTATCTTCCTAATCCTACTGACTATAACTTTTTGAATAGATGTTCTCTTCTACATTCAATCATCCAAGTAATGTTTGGGCGAGTGCCGGAGAAAGAGACCACCAAGAGACTATCTCATGCAACAGCAAAGGTTTTATTGGGGGTCCAGCATGCTGGGGCTCAGAGCTCACTTGAATAGAGCAGAGAGACCTGACAACAGCTTAAGCAGAGCTTATATACTTTCCTTGCAGAGGGCAGGGATGGAAGTTCATTGATGGGTCAGGGAGAGTGGATGGTTTGTATTCAACTGGGTGAGGGAGTACATTCTGCAGTTTGGTAATTGGGGACAGCATATTCTGGGAACAAGATTAGCAAACAGTTCTCAAGATTTCAACAGTGTTTTGTTACGCATACAGAAAAACAGGAAGTGACAAGTACATATTTTATTAACCTTTCATTCCCCACTTCTTCTTCTGGCTACTTTTAATCATAAAAGTGATCATTGTGGGGTGTCACATTCTATGTCTGCTAGTGGGATATTACCATAAGTTTAATTTGTCCAATTTGAGCTTGGAGAAAAGAAATTACACGGTTGAGAAAACAGGGTTTTATAGTTAGCAATAATATGAGGATTATTATTGGACTGGCTAGGGTTGATAAAAACGTAGTTAACCAGGGGGACTGTGTAAAAAAAGACTCAAACTACCATTCTTGGGCCTCTCTCTCTCTCGTTGTCGCTCTTCAAGGCATCTTTTTAATTTACTCATAGATTTTTTTTTACAACTCCAGTATTGTAGACATAAAAACAACATTCTTCCCTCAATGAAGCACAAAGGCCCCCTTCTCTCATGAAAAGGAGGTCCAACCCTCGACTGTTCTGTAAAACAACTTCAGAGAGAGAGGTTAAAGATTCGTTCAAAGCTGTGATGGAGGTTTCTAATATCTTTAATTTTTGATCTATTGCTGCTTTGGGTAATTTGTTGTGTCCCATGGGCCAGAGCAATGGTTCCCGTGCCCTACCCTGCAGTAACTACTATTCGTAATAGAATGGCTAAGGTGAGGGACATATGTTTTCAGCGGAACCGTGTTCTATGCCCCCCTCTTTGATCTTCAAATGAACCTGCATCATGATAGAGCACTCTGGGAAACATCTGCACCATTACACAATTAATCACATCTGTTGACCATTTATTGAAAACATAAACAGTGTTTAAGTATATAGAATTATACTGTTGTAGGGACGGACAAGGCAAGGCACCTAAGATAGCACCAAAGACAGGAAAACAGTCTTTTTTGGTTGCAACCAGATTCAGGGGGCATTGCTTCTGTTGTAATCAATTAATCCCCTGAAACCCAAGTTTAGGTAGTTTCGGAATTTTGTACACAACACGTAAGGAAAGGGGCTCAGAAGTTCACAGTCTGCAGAAGTTCACAAAAAGCAGTTTTCGTTTCTGTTTTTTCCTCAGTTTGGGGCAAGTTAACTTTTCAAGGACACCTATGTGGGGGAGAGCTTTTTCTTCCCTTTCTTTTTTTTCAACCTGCCAGCTGTTTCCATGCAGCCCAGTTTGTAACTTCTTTATCTTAGAAATGTAGCCATCTCTGTGAAGCCCCATCTCAAGGCCAGAGGCCTTTTTTTCACATATTTTGTGAAAAACTATTAAGGGTGTGTCTAGATTAGGAGTGCTGGGTTTTTTTTAGCCAGTTTCCAAGGAGACCAGGGCAACACGAAAATAGGAAGTTTATCTACAGTGATCTCTTTTATAGGGACTCTTTTGCTGAAAGTCGTAAATCAGCCATGGTGAAGACTTCTGGAGAAGGTTAATTAAGACTTTTCCGTGGACCTGGTACAGAGGGGGACGACTTGGAAGGCAGGGATGAGAGCAACTTCCATGGAGCTGAGAATGAGGAAGGAGAGATGTAAAAGAATATTGGGAGAGGGCTTTGGGATCTTAATAGCAAGAAAAATTTGAGCAGTAGAACAGATAGAACAGAGGGGGAAACGGGAGTGAGTATCCCAAAAAGCCTGTGAGGGACTTTAAATTTTTAGTAACCTGTTTTCAGTGATGACAAAGCAACATTAAAGGCCATTTTCATTACATTTTGGATAAGGGTCTGAGGGTTCTCCTCAGTGGGTTTGAGCTTTGCATTAGCTGGTAAGAGGACCTGGAGGGACCCAGTGCGGGCACTGACAGGAGAAGAGAGTAGTGAGTGAGTGGAGTGGTACCTCAGTACCTGCTACCTCAGCAAGGGGGCAATGGTCTGAGAACTGGCGGGGATTTGGGTTTTTGATCTAGATATTGGAGGGCAGAAATCAAGTTGCTGAGGTGGGAGTGACAGCAGAGAGTCTGGAGCAGAAGGCTGAGGGTAAGCATTTATTGGCGAAGCATAGTTCAGGATGTGAGCAAAGGAGGGAGAAGGCCTCCACATAGGGGAATCTCCTTTTACCCTTTTGAGCACTTTCAGAAGTTTAAAAGGTCACGCAGAATTTGAGGATATAGAGACCCCTCTTGGGGCCATCGGTTTTGGTTATCTAATTGGTAATATGGCCAATGCTGTTTACAGAATTTGATGAGGAGTTTAGGTTCCATCTGGCAGTCCCTGTATGCTCACAGCCCCATGACTTACAGAAGAAGTCTGCTCTCCCCCCCGCACAGCCGTGACTGTTTGTGGCTTTGATACTCCGCCGGGCAAACATAGTAATCTAGGCTAGCCAACCTGCATCTGGCTCACGTGTCCCTACATCCATAATGTTTGTTTCCATTTTCTATGGTACCGAAGGGATTTAATGGAATTTTAGTGGGATTCTCTTCATCAGGGATATCTCAATAGGAAAGACCTATAGCCAGCTGACAAATGTCTGGGTGGAGAGATGGCCACCAGGTCCATAAGGGGGCTGTATGTGAGATAGACCATACTTCTTTTCCAGTAGGATTTGTGATCAGCCATCGCTGCTTAAGGGGCTGATGAGGGTTAAGACTACTGGTCGTCAAGGGGAGAATAAATGTCTTCCAGGATCTTCTTGACAAACATTTGCTCTGTTTCTTTTTTTTTTTCTTTTTTCTTTCTTTTTTTTGAGGGGAAGGCTTCAATCCGTCCTGAAAATGTATCTTCAAAGACTAGAAGATATTTAAGTCCATAGCTTGCTGGCTTAATTTCAGTAAAGTCCACTTCCCAGAATTTTCCTGGTATGGTTCCTCGTAGGTGCTTTCCTGCAGGAAGCTTGGAAGGGTAAGTATTAACCAATTGATGGACCTGACAGGCTTTTGTTACCCATTCAGTTATTTTCTTTCACTGTGAGTCGGTTAGTGGAAAACTCTGTTCTTGATCTTTCAGGAATGAATGCAGTTTCTTTGAACAAAGATGAGTGAGTTGATGAACATTTGCTACTGACATAGTTACAGCCATGATTATAGGAGTATTTACTGAAGGATTTAGAAATTCCACTTGGGGGCCTTCAGGGTTAAAAGTTATTTTGGCCCAGAGCTTGGTGAGCAGATCTCTGGCCATCAATGGGGCCGGGCATTCTGGGATTACTAGGAAGGAGTGATGGATTTATCCTTTCCCCTGGTCCATGGTCCCCTTAGATGTCAAAGTCTGATATTTACTGCATTTAGACCCTGGAATTAGAGACCTTTTATTTGATAGAGGGCCCAATGGGGCCTTAAGGACTGAGTATATTGCCCCTGTATCTACTTCAAAGTTTACTGGGGTCCCCTCCACTTCAAAAGTTACCCTGAGGTCGGGGAGAGGATCTGAGCCCCGACTTTCTTAGTCATCCTCCAGAGTCAGAATGTCTGGCTGGCGTGGCTGTCTCTTTCTAGGGCACTCTTTGGCCCAGTGTCCTTTTTCTATAGAGTAGGCACATTGATCTGAGGCCAGGGGTGGCCTCTAGTGTGGGCCCAGGTATCCGTTTCTGTCTCTCTGTTTCTTAATTTCTGGCCTGTTTGTTGTTGTGACCAGGACCTTAGTCAATGCCTTAGTCTGTCTTTTGCTTCTCTCATCCTCCCTTTGCTCCCTTCTCTTCCTCAGTTTCACTCTTATAGTATACCTTGTTGGCTTCTCTAACTAAATCTCTCAAAATCATATCTTGTAATCCATCTAAGCATTGTAACTTTCTTTTAATATCTAGGGCAGCTTGCCCAATAAAGGCCATTGTGACAGATGCCTTTTGATCCTCTGCCTGAGGATCGAAAGTAGTATATCTCCTATATGCCTCCATAGTTCTCTCTAGGAACATAGAGGTAGATTCACCAGGCCCTTGAATAATCTCTCTTACCTTGGCCAAATTAGTTGGTCGCCTAGCGGCCACTAAGATACCCACTATTAGAGCCCGGTGATAAGTGGACAGATGCTCCCTACCTTCAAATATGTTGGGGTCCCACTTGGGTCGTTTCAAGAGAAAGCCGCCTTTGATTATGTTGGGAAGTTGTGTTGGTCACCCATCTAGTCCCAGGATATTGTTTTCTAGCATCCAGGAGGATTATCTTTTGTTCCTCTGTCATGAAGAGAGTCCCTATGAGTTGTTGGCAGTCATCCCAAGTAGGCTGGTGTGAAAACATCAATGACTCAACCAGACCTGAGAGCCAGGTTGGGTCCTCGGTAAAAGGAGGATTGTTATTTTTCCATTTATATAGGTCTGAAGAGGAGAAGGCCAATACTGGTAGGCTTGCATTTTTCCTCCATGGCCGTTGTCAATCATTGGCCCATAGGAATGGAGGGGGAGCAACACGGGAGTTTCAGGGTTTTAAATCATTTGACGCTGTGGAGTTCCTTTAGCCAGGCCAGCTTCCTCCAGGGGAGGAGGGGCTGTGTGTGCTGCAGGGGAGTTATCTGGAGTGTGCTGGGCTGCCTTATCTTTCTCCAATGGCGGAGAGGCTGAGTCAGCAGCAGGGGAATCACTTAGAGGGTGTTGGGGGTTGTGGGATGAGGGTAGAAGATAAAGAGGGGGATGAGAGTCCAGTAGAGTCAAATCTTGTGACTCAGGGAGAACAGAGGGTGGAGGAGGAGGATGAGCAGAGGGTTTGAGAGATCGTGGGGAAAAGAGTAGGAGTGGGGACATGGCAAGGAAAGGCTTCACCCATGGAGGAGGAGATTTGCAGAGGTCCTGCCAAGTTAAGATATATGGCTGTTGATCGGGATGGCTATGTGGCCCTGGCTGTAAGACAATATCTATGACTTATTAAATTAGTGCGAAGTAGAAAGATCCTTCTAGGGGCCATCCGAATGCAAAGGTGGGCCATTCTGAGGCACAGAGAGTCTGCCAGGTCCAGCGTTTTACTGAAAAAAGAAAGATTCTGAGCCCTTAAGCGGACTTTGGTCCAGTGATCAAGGTCAGAGACAGAGGCATTGAAGTGACCTGTCCCATAATGAAAGATACACAAACAGTAAAAGCAACTCTCACGACACAGATAAGACAAGATAATAAAGACAGGCAATGAACGTCCAACACTGAGACCAAGACTGAGCAGCCGGCAAAACCCGATGGGCTGGCAATACCGAATCTGAAACAAAACATCACTGAGTCGAGGAGACTATTGTTCCTTGATTCCCGAGTCCTCTGTGGCGTCCCCCAGAGCCTGTGGCTCTGTGACACATCTGCCAGCCACCGTCAAAGAGAGCTCATGCAACTTCATCAACAGCCATTTTGCCAAGCCCTAACCTGAAACCTGAAACCAGAAAGAGGCGCCTTACTTTCCCTGAGAGTAGCCCATTGAGGTCTCTCTTCCGCCCCTGCCGGATCTCGAAGGAACCTCCATATATAAAGGTCGGGAGAGCGTTGGGGGAAGAGACCACCAAGAGACTCTCTCATGCAAAAGCAAAGGGTTTATTGGGGGTCCAGCATGCTGGGGCTCAGAGCTAATTTGAATAGAGCAGAGCTCATATACTTTCTTTGAAGTGTCAGGGAGGGAAGTTTATTGATGAGTCTGGGCGAGTGAGCAGTTTGCGTGCAACTGGGTGAGGGAGTACATTCTGCAGTTTGGCAGTTGGGGACAGCACATTGTGGGAAAAAGATTAGAAAACAGTTCTCAAGATTTCAACAGTGTTTTATTAAGCATACAGAAAAACAGGAAGTGACAAGTACCTATTTTATTAACATTTCACAACCAACTATACTTTGCCAGATTTCCTAAAGTCTCTATTGATATCTGCATTCCTACATATTTTTCCCAGTTCTGCATTGTGACTGATTCTTCACATGTTCTGACATTTACATTCACTGTATACCCGAAACCCTATAGCTAAAGAACTTTTGGTCCAAATCCTATACTCACTCTCCTATATAAACCTACCGACTATCTTCCTAATACTACCGATTACTCCTTTTTGACTGGAAGTTCTCTTTTACAATCAATCATCCTAGTCACAAGGTCCTATGCAATTATATATCAATTTATCTGAGACATCTTTGCAGAACATAATTCAAAGCAAAGTATCCCATCTGTGCAGAAAATAAATCAAAGCTTAATACCGAAATCAAGGGCTCAATGCTTTTCTGGACTTCAAATCTTACCTAGATTTCTGTTTTCATACTCATATATTTCACCTATATATTCTTGTAAATATTGCAGGTTTCCAATACCATTATTCATCCAGCAGAATGATTTCTATTCCAAATCGAACCTGTTATTAATCCTAACCATACACTGTTCCCTCAATCTAACATAAAAGAAGAGCAAGGACAGAGTTGGTCTTAAAATACAGGAATGAAGGAAATCTTCCAACTGCTGAGAAACTAAAAGGTCCATGCACAAATGATCTCTAGAGAAGATGTAGGTAGCTATGAAGGAACTGAGAGAGCAAAAGTCATCTTCCTTTGCAAACAACATGGTCAGCATGAAGTGATGTGTCTGAATCAGCCTCTCTCTTCTTTATGTAGAGAAGAAGGACCAAACCAGGCCTGTGTGGAGAGCTGTTCCCAGTTACCAATGGTTGATATACCATCCTAACTTGTGAAAGTGTCACATAAAGTAGGGGAAGCCTCCATTTCATGGGACCTTTGGAAGTAAATGTTAAGACAATGTGGTTGCCAAGGCACTGACCTCATTCAGTTCCTGAAGGAAGTGACCTCACCTCACATCCTTGGTGATGGAACTCTCTGAACTTGGGATCTAGGAAGCCAGGCACACAAATCTAGTCCCAGTCCCAGTCACAGTGGTCTCACTTCTTTTGATTTAGCAAGGACAGAGTCAGTCTTTCTTGCTACCTACTGATGTGAGGATAGCCAAATGACAGGAAAGATCTTAAGAGTGGCCTTTCCTGAGAAAGCAGTAAGTGGCTCACCGCTGTCTCCTGACAACTTCACAGAGTTGGCCAAGGAAACAAGATCTGAGACAAGACACGCCATTTGATGGGAACATAGTATGGCCCAGCAGTCAGAGGACACACACGATAGTCAGAGACCTACTTTGAGGAAAGAGGTGCCTTTGTGGGTGTGGGTGTGTGTTTGTGATTTTGTCTAATGTTCTGAGAATAGGTAGGAAAGGCGGTTTGTTTGGTTTGGAGTGGACGGTTTCTAATAAGGGTTTTGACAAGGCGAAGGTTTCTATGTCTGTGTATCCCACTGTGTCCATGGTTGTAGACATTAGAAAAAAGAATGCAGCAATTGATGTGTCCAGTCTAGTAGAAAGCTTACCAGCATTCTTCCTGCCCAATTTATGAATGGAATGCGGCTTGCCGTATGGATGGGTAACACCTGCTATCTTCCTAAGTTCCTGATTTCTTCCTGAATTCAGGCCACTCTCCAGAATTGGCTCATGGTTTTGTGTCCAAGATATGTACCACCTCCAAGCTCTGAGACATGGCCATGTACAGGATAGCTGAAGGGAATGGCGAGCATCTCAGAAAACTCAGA
Source organism: Callospermophilus lateralis (assembly GCF_048772815.1). Taxonomy (NCBI): domain Eukaryota; kingdom Metazoa; phylum Chordata; class Mammalia; order Rodentia; family Sciuridae; genus Callospermophilus; species Callospermophilus lateralis. The sequence continues at coordinate 228,008 of NW_027511080.1, forward strand.
TATCAGTGTGACCAGGAAAGTCTCAGTGGAGAAACCCTGCTTTTGGCCTATTGCTAACCTATTGTTCTGTTGCCCTGAATGTCAGGAAGGTCTTTGCCTCATGCCACCCCTTTGTGAAGACTGAAGAAAAAGTTTTCAAATGGAAATGAATGGGCATCTCCTGTGGCTCTTTGCTTAATTGCTTTGGAAAGGGATGTGTCTGAATCAGCCTCTTGGCCCTATGTGAGGTTGTGGCTCAGATTCTCAGCACCTGATGGATGTAAAGAGAGATCCCATGTGTGCATCCAAAACCAAATTGGTCAAAAGAGCAGTCATTGTGGATGAAGTCTCTCGCCTTTATTTTTAAAGTTCTTGAACTCGATCAAGTGAGAATAGGGATCCTTTGGGTCAAATGAGTTCTTCAAAGACCTGCAGAGGTGCTTGTGTTTTCTCATGACGGCAAATCACATAAAACTATATACCTGATACTGAGTTTTCCACAAATTGGAGAAGCATAGAAATATTAACGTCTAGCATATTTGATCAATCCTGGTTCACATGAAGGGTGTCCAGACCACCCTGATGTTACACCAATGAGGGCAAGGGAGTTATTTTGGCCACTCTCCTGGACTCCGTCACTCATGGAAACCTACAGCCAGAGGTTATGATTAGTGTCTATATGGAAGAAGATGAGGGCCATATGGGAGTGTTTTGGTTTTAATTTTGGTCATTTGTGTCCGGTTGGAAGACATGACTGAGAAAACCTGGGCTTGAACTCTGGTGTGATTCCCCTTATAGACTGAGTTCTGGAACTGACTTCAGAGAAGTATTGCCATGAATTTTGTTGGGATTTTAGGAGGCCACCTATGAGAATCACCCTTGGAAACAGAGATCTAGGCCCAGGGTGGCTTTCCAAAGAGCCCGGAAAATCTCAGCCAGGATATCACATGATTTTATTCTGAAAGACTTGGCATCCATAGTTGAGAGTCACAACACCCATGGACGTCACATTGTAGACCTCAATGGGCCTGGCTTCATGTGACCTTTTGGCCACTCTTTGGGAAGCCTTGCCTGTGAGAGTTCTCCAGAGCATTCATTGAAATGAGCTTCCTCACCATTTAATGGTTCCTGAATGAATTGAAACCCACAGTGCCTCCAACGTCATCTTTGAAAAATGCCTTGATAAATACCATGAAATTTTTGAAATTTCCATGACCAGGTGGCACTGGAGAACCTTTGGATGTTGCTGATCATGAGTGTACCAGACAGTGCCTTGATTGACTGGGCTTCATGAAAATGGTGTAGAACAGAGATGCCAGTAAGTTGGAACCTGCTGAGTAATGTGCCTAGAGCAGTGGTGGGAAGGTGTGTGATAAAAAATTTGTTTTTGGGCCATGTGGATCTGCCATTGGCTTCCAAATGGCTTGTGACTGACATGGTGCAGCCAGCAGACCCTTACATGAAAAGGCATCTTGTTATATGGAGATGTTTCCGGGCAATGTTCAGAATCAGGTTGCTATGGACATGGGGCCAAGCTATGTGCGTTAGAAGCCTGGTTGGTGCATTCTCCTGCAGACGCTGACTCACCACACATGACAGATTTGCTTCCAGAACTGTGTCCCAGTTGAACTCCTTTAATTTCATGAAGCAATTGCCAAAGTCCCAGTGCAGCAGCAAGAAACACCATGAAAATAGAAGATGACCAAATGGCTTCACAGTCCACATGAAAAGACACTTATCCCCCAATGGTCACCGTTTACTTACAAAGAGAGAATTCAGCACTGCTGCCTCATGTTTCTTTGGAAAATAAGAAACCATTTCCTCCAGGTCACATAGATGCAGACACAGATTTGATGGTCTCACTAGAAAGCAGCTAAAGCTCCTGACAACAACATATATTTCAAGTGCCCAACCTCAGAGGCAGTTTCTCAAGAAGTATTTAGGCCAGCAGAGCTCCATGTTTATGCAGTTTTTACCCTGTCCCATACTTTTGGAAACTCCTCTACCACTGCCAAGGTTGTAAACCCCTGAGCAAATTCCATTCCATATATATATTCACAGATTTTCTAACTCTTCTCCTCTAATTGTGTCTTACTTTGGGCGAAGGTAATGTCAAGGAATTGTTCTGGATGAGAGTGGGAAGATTTTGTTTAGCACATATTTGTATACACATTGGATTCCTTTTTCTACTTTACATTTGAAATACTGAATCCCTGACACTAACACATACCCTAATAGATTCTGAGTACTAATCATAATATGATGGAGAAAAATAACCGAAACAGAATAGAAATACAAGCAGTTCAGAGGAGGCATGTTTTATTTTTGGACTTGCGTTTTGCATTATATAGGGTAGGAGTTATAAATCTAGTCCATTTTTAATTGAAATAGTTCTCCATGTTCTTTTAATGTTAACAAATATGTGAATTCCTGTCTCCCTTTCTCTGTAGTCTATTCAGCACATGTATTTTTATATGCACATATAGAATCCTACCTGGTATCACACGCAAATTTTCATGAGTTACATGACTTGGCAGATACAAACTGTGAGAAGAGATCACTCCTCTAAAACGATGTAGGAACTGAAAATTCAACCTATGGGGGAGCTTCCTAGTTAAAAAAAAGTTATACATAAATCCATATCGACTAAAATGAATATTTTTGGATCTGTGGATGATATATATTTCACTGTGTAATTAGATTGGTATATATATATATATATATATATATATATATATATATATATATATATATATACTCTCCAGATATTTCATAATGTTTAACATATGTGTCTTATTATACACTCCCTAAATTTATTCTTGTTCATATATGTGGATTTATAATCAAATTTTCACAAGATTATTCTCAGAAATATTCATTCACCTGAAATACATATTTGTTTCCTAGTATTGAAAACTAACTTCAGTGAATAGTGCATATAAATCCTAATATTTCTACAGTAACTAACCCAGTTTAATATCAATGCAAGTAGATTCCTATGGGACATGACATTTATTTTGAAGTTCATTTTTATTCAACACTGGTACATTTCTATTTCTTGAGTTTATGCACATTATAGCATATATATTTCATCCACACGTTCACAAATTTATAGGCATTCATTTCACTTTCAATCACTTTCTGCTTCAGAAACATGTATTCCTCCATGTGACTGACTGGTCTTTTCATGAGACTTCTTTCCAAACACATTATTTTCTATTTCCAAAATCACTTTTGAAGCAAAACTCACACACTCTTCATGATAAACCATAACACTAAGATTACAATTAGACGTATAACTAGTTGTTATGAATGATTCTATATCAATATATGATTTCTTATATATTTTCAGATATGAATTCAATCCATTATTTAAAGTGGAACCAGTTATATTATTTATTAACTGTATGATCTATTCATGCATTATCTCTATATTTATAGACACAGGGTACACCTCGTTGTACCCCCAATACTAATTTATACATATTTTAAATATTGCTGCCAGAAATGGTCGAAGAAATACTCATGTCATCTGATCTACATATACATTTTATCACAGTAATATTCTGGACCAAAAAAGCAAAGGTCCCTCTTAAGATTGTACCAAAGCCTAAATGAAAAGTGAGCATGGATTACTAAAACCTACCATGTCCAGGTTTCCTAATGCTCTGAAATGTCAATCGTATTGGTGACTACATATTTGTTTCTTCCTAAGATTATATATTCAACCTCAAGCCTGTTGAAAATGTCTAATCCTATCACTCACTTTATACTTTGCCTGATTTAGTAATGTCTCTATTTATGTCTGTATTCCTACATATTTTCCCCTGTTCATCATTGTGACTGACTCTTCACATATGCTGACTTTTACATTCACTGTCTACCCGAAACCCTATTGCTTAAGATCTTTTGCTCTAAATCCTATACTCACTCTTCTTTCTAAACCTACCGACTATCTTCCTAATCCTACCGACTATCTCTTTTTGAGTGGATGCTCTCTTCGACATTCAATCATCCAAGGTACAAGCTCCTATGCCATTGTATATAGATTTATCTGAGACATTTTTGCAGAACATCATTCAAAGCTATGTGTACCAATTAAGGGCCCAATGCCCTTCTGGGCTACATATCTTCCCTAGATTTCTATTTTTATACTTATATTTCACCTATATATTCTTGTAAATATCATAGTTTCCCAATACCATTATTTGTCATGCAGAAATATTCCTAACCCAAATTGAACATGTTATTAACCCAAACCATACACTGTTCTCTCAATCAAACTTTACAGAAGAGCAGGGACAGGGTTAGTTTTACAATACAGGAATGTAGGGCATCTTCCACCTGTTGAGAACATCAAAGGTCCATGCAGAAATGATCTTTTGAGAATATGTAGGCAGCTATGAAAGACTGAGAGAGAAAAGTCATCTTCTATGGCAAACAACCTCGTCAGCATGAAGGGATGTGTATGAATCAGCCTCTCTCTTCTTAATGTAGAGAAGATGGACCAAACCAGTCCTAGGTGGAGAGCGTTTCCCGAGTGCCCATGGTTTATATACCATTCTAACTTATGAAAATGTCACAGGAAGTAGGGGCAGCCTCCATCTCATGGGACCCTTGAAAGCAACTGTTCGTACAAAGTGGTTGTCAAGGCAGTGACCTCATTCAGTTCCTGAAGAAGTGATCTACCTCACTTTCTTGGTGATGGAACTCTCTGAACTTCGGATCCAGGAAGCCAGGCACCTGGAGCCAGTCCAGTCCAATACCCATTGGCTCATTTTTTTGGATTTACCAAGGAGAGTGACAGTCTTTCTTGGTACCTACAGATGTGAGGATGGCCAAATACCAGGAGAGCTCTGAATAGGGTCCTTTCCTGAGAAAGCAGGTGGTGGTTCACTGCTGGCTCCTGACAACTTCACAGAGTTGGCCAAGGAGACCAGATCTGAAATAGGACAGGCCATTTTGGGGGAACATAGTTTGGCTCACCACTCAAAGGACACTCCGGATAGTCACAGAGTTACATGGGGGAAGGATGTGCCTTTGTGGGTGTGATTCAGGTTTTGTCTCATGATCTGAGAATAGGTAGGAAAGGTGGTTTGTTTGATTTGGAGTGGACTTCTTCTAGTAAGTAGTTTGACAAGGCGAGTGTTTCTATGTCTGTGTATCCACTGTGTCCGTGGTTGTAGATATTAGAAAAGAGAATGCAACAATTGATGTGTCCTGTATAGAAAGATTCCCAGCATTCATCTTGCCCAACTTATGAATGAACTGAGGCTTGCCTTATCCATGGGCAACACCTGCTATCTTCCTAAGTTTCTGTTTCCTTCCGGAATTCTAGCCACTCTCCAGAATAGGCTCATGGTTTTGTGTCCAAGATATGTACCACCTCCAAGATCTGTGACATGGCCATGTACTGGATAGCTGAAGTGAATGGCGAGCATCTCAGAAAACTCAGGTATCAGTGTGACCAAGAAATTCTCAGTGGAGAAACCCTGCTTTGGGCCTTTTGCTTATCAATTGTTCTGTTGCCCTGAATGTCAGGAAGGTCTTTGCCTAAGCCCACCCCATTGTGAAGCCTGAAGAAAACAGTTTTCAAATGCAAATGAATGGGCATCACCTGTTGCTCTTTGCTTAATTGCTTTGGAAAGGAATGTGTCTGAATAAACCTCGTGGCCCTGTGTGAGGTTGTGGCTTAGATTCTCAGCACCTGATTTATGTAAAGAGATATGCCATGAGTGCACCCTAACCACAATGGCCAAAACAGCAGTTATTGTGAATGAAGTTTCTCACATTCATTTGTAAGTTTCCTGACCCCCATCAAGTGTTAATAGGGATCCTTTGGGTCAAATTATTTATTCAAAGCCCTGCAGAGGCTAGCCCATAGGTTTTTGGGTTTTCTCATGACTCCAAATCATATAAAGAATCTATACCTGACAGTCAGTAGGCCTCAAATTGGAGATGCAGAGCAGTATTAACACCTGGCCTATTTGATAACTCCTGGTTCACAGGATGGGTGTCCAGGCCACCGTGAATTTAGGCAAATGAGGGGCAAGAGAGCTTATTTTTGAGACTGTCTTGGGCTGCACCCCTCATGGAAAACTCCAGCCAGAGTTTATGATTAGTGTCTATATGGAAGAAGATGATGGCCATGTGGGAGTGTTTTGGTTTTAATTGTGGTCATTTGTGTAGCGGTTGAAAGAGATGACTGGATCCACCTGGGCTTGAACTCTGGTGTGATTCCTCTTAGAGACTGAGTTCTGAAACTGACCTCAGAGAAGTATTGCCATGAAATGTGTTGGAATTTTAGGAGGCCACGCATGAGAATCGCCCTTGGAAACTGAGATCGAGGACCAGGGTGGCTCTCCAGATTGCACTGGGAATCTCAGCCAGGATATCACATGATTTTATTCTGAAAGACTTGGCAGCCATAGTTGAGAGTCTAAACACACATGGAACTCACATTGTAGACCTCAATGATCCTGGCTTCATGTGACCTTTTGGCCACTCTTTGGGAAGGCTTGCCTGTGAGTGTTCTCCAGAGATTTCATTGAAATGAGCTTCCTTACCATATAATGGTTTCTGCATGAATTGAAACCCACAGTGCCTCCAACATCATCCTTCAAAAATGGCTAAATAAATACCAACAAATTTCTGAAATTTCCATGACCAGGTGGCACTGGAGAACCTTTGGATGTCATGTTGCTGATCATGAGTGAAATAATTCCCCACGCAAAGACACTTCAAAGGGAGAATTCAAATTTTATTGCAAAAAAGCTGTGTGATTATATAGAACTAAGGGGGAGATGGTAGGGCTTAGATAAATGGCAGCAACCCGTTTATTGAAAGCAAATTCTTTCAGATATCATCTCCAGAACCCAGGAATTAGTTCTCATTGGGGCTAAGGTTCTCCACCAGTGAGATTTGAAATTGGCGCTGGCGGGAGAGTTCACAAGGGCGGGAACTTTTCGCACCACTGCAGAAATGAAGAAGGTAGGAAGAAGAAGTCCTTAGGCACCATGTTGGGGTTTTTCTCTGGGGTATGGCTGCCATTTATACTTTTCCCAACATTCCTCCCTTTTTGTTTTCTTAGGAAGTGGGGCGTCGTTTTTAGATCCGGCTGCTTCCTGCTTTATGGGGGTGCTGTGAGGCCTAGAAAGGGAAGGGGAGGAATGCTCGGGGTCAGGTCTGGGAATATCATGGCAGCAAGAAATAAAACCCAGTGGCTATAGACAGCTACTTCCGTAGGGGTGAAGTCAATGAAAGTTCCCTGAAGCCACAAGTTGTCGATGGCATGGAACCAGTCCTGGATGGAAGAGATTGTTGGTATCAGCCACTGGTCCTGTAACAGAGACTCTAGAAAATACTGGAAGCGTTGCCTGGACAAGGTGCCACAGGACCTGAAGAAGATCAGAGTGAATAAAAACAGAATGAAGATAAAAATTAAAGCAAAGGTCAATTTTTGGCAGAAGTTCCATATTGGGGGAGTGACATAGAAGAGGCCAAGGGCCATGAGGAAGCTTAGAAGGTCATAAAGATTCAAGAATCCAGGATGGCAGCTTAAGAGGTTTTCCGAGCTTGTTGTCTCCCACTGTCTGATGTCCATTGCATTCCATCGTGCCTGGTAGTGAGCTTCATCACGGAGTGAACTGTTCTCTTGGAGATGTTGGGGGTTCATCGGTCATCAGAGGCTGGTAGTGCCTAAGTAAAAGCTGATTGAAAGTTTGATTACGAATTTTTTGCAGTTGGGTTTGAAGGAACTTCATTATGCAGGGCAAGAGAGCACAAAAAAGGAGCATCCCAATAAGGGGCCCAGAGAGAGGTAGTAAGTACATGGCAAGATAGGATTGGAAGAACCTCATTATGGGATTGGAGGAGGTAGGTTTGAGCAATTGGGTCGATAATTCCTGCAATTTAACAACTTTTTTTTATTAGCCCAGATTCATTAACATAATAGCAACATTCTCTCTGAGGAATAGGCATGTACCCCCTTTTTCTGCAGTGAGAAGATCAATTGCCCTTCGGTTCTGTAAAGCCACTTGTGCCAATGAAGTAACCTGCCACTGCAAGGAGCCAAGAGACTCAGCAGTGGTATCGAGTGCTTCCTGCAGTTTTTGTTGCACGTCATTGGATGCCCATAGAGCATGACCAATAGCTCATGAGAGACTGAGACTCGCCACTGAGGTTGTTAAAGTGAGGCCTACCAGAACCGGCAGAAAGACTGCCCTACGGGTGCGGGAAGGTAGGGCCAACTGTCGGAATTCAGTGGGAGTATACAAAGAAAGCAGAGGAACTACAGTAACCAAGATACAGGTGCCAGAGACATTGATCGTTGAGGTACTTAAAGACCAATTACACCAGATGAAATGTCCAGGTTGCATAAACGCAGGGCTCTATGGGGTGCTATAGCTCAAGGAACAAATGGGTAAAGGATTCATAATTGGCAGGTGGATACAGATGAAAGGAAATAAAGTATTGTTGGAATAACTTTCCCACAGTGGGATATGTGTCACATGTAGGGGTTGTCCTTACTTAGAGAAATTGTAGGTTTTTGCTGAAATATTTCCTGCCGCTAATGGGACCGCTGCTAGAAGTGGACGACTAAGTGAAGCACAGAGAAAGCACTGAGAAGTAGGCACCAAAAGAATGGAGGAGTTTAATAATCGAAGAGTTTTGTGTAGCAAATTGAGCCATGTGGAAGGGGGACCTTAGGGGGTTGAAGGCTCTGAATCCTCTTTGGATGAGCTATGGATAAGATCTCGAAGTTTTGATTCTGACTCCTTAATGTGTTCGACTACATGGATGGTTGCCTTAGGTGGCATAATCAGGGTGCGGCCAACAGTCATCCACCCTGTGGGTCTGGCTGAGGTTGTCCGAGCATAGACAGCAAACTCAACATAGCCCCAACGTTTGGCCTTGGGGTCAGGTGAATCTGAAGTATATGATCCATTGTTATCGGATGAAGAGCCTTTATGCCACTTTAGGTAACTAGAAGTCCACCCGTCAGGGTAGCCAAGTGAGTGGTAAGAACAGCTACCACGTTCATCATGGAACCTGCATGACCAATAGGGACACCCATTATATATCTCAGGCCACCAATGACAATAGTCTTTGGTTTGATTAAAAAAGAAGCAAATGAAAGGCCAGTTCCAGCTACCAGGGACGAAGGTCCTTGAAGGTGACAATTTTAGGGGAATAGAGGTGCAGTTGTGGATGAAGCAAGTAGTTGCATCCACTGCGCGGACCTTCTGCATGCCATGTTCTGAGTATCGTTCCCGAAGAGTGAATAAATACATGGTAGGTTAGGAGGGTAAAGACAAGTCCCAACAGAGCACAGAAAAGAAGCAGAGCACAAAAAAACAAGCAGTTAGAGAAGACTAGGGTGTTGGGAGAGCTCATTGTGCCTTCTTTAAGAGGAATTGGGCTGCAGGGAACACCGTGTGAGCCGCAACTTAAATGGGTGAGATGGGTGTGGAAAGCAGGAGTAAAGGGGAGGTTCAGGAGGTGATTCTTGGAGTTCCTCTGGGGGGGTCCTGTCGTCAGCAGGTGGGGCCTCCTGGTGATATGGCTTCAACCTAGAAATGGGAATCCAGGGAGTGAGATGGTTGTCTGATAAGGAGAGTTTGGCGGCGGTGGGGTTACAGAGAATGACAGGATAGGGGCCTTCCCATTTTGGTGCAAGAGTCCCTTTCTCCTCTGGGGAATTATAATAGACTAGACTCCCAGGTGTTAAGGGAGGAGTGTTTGGAGAGGAGACTGGGTCCGGAAGAAGCCAGTTCTGATATTTCCAGTGTTCCGAGCGGAGATGAAACAAGAGAGGCAAAGACAAATCTCGGGTGAGAGGTCCTTGTGAAATGACCAACCCAGGGGGTATAAGAGGTCTTCCATACATTATCTCAAAGGGAGACAGTAAAGATGGTTTCTTAGGGAGAGCTCTGATTCGAAGCAAAGCCAAGGGAAGGATTTTGACCCAGTCTAAGTTTAATTCCATTGTCAATTTGGTAAGGACTTCCTTCAGAGTACGATTTACCCTTTCCACTTTCCCTGAAGCCTGGGGGTAATATGGACAGTGGAAATGCCACTTGAAAGAGAGGGCTTGAGAGACCTTTTTTGTGATCCTAGAAATAATCTCAGGGCCATTGTCATATTGTAGGGAAGTCGGCATACAAAACCTGGGGATGATGTCTGTCAGTTAGATTGAAGCTACAGTGGAAGCCTTTTTATTGGAAGTGGGAAATGCCTCAACCCAAACAGAGAAAGTGTCCACAAAGACAAGGAGGTATTTAGTGTGCCATACTGTGGGCATGTTGGTGAAGTCTACTTGCCAGTCAGCAGCGGGAATGTGTCTCCGGGCTTGGTGGAAAGGGAAAGGTTTGGGCCTTAAAGGAGTATGAGGGTTGGTCCGCTGACAGATCTGACAATTAGAGGCTATATTCTCTAGCATGGCTATGTCAGAAGGGTTGAGGGAGAAGAAGGTCTGTAAAAAAAGGGTCAAAGACTGAGAATTGGAATGGTGTAGAGTATGAAGGAACTTGAAAAGATTTTTGTTCTTACTGGAAGAAGTAGGGGCTTCAGATGAGCTGTCTAAAGTGGCCATAATATGTCCCCCATGGGGGCCATAATTGGAAGTGGTAGCAGCCATTCGTGCCGCCTGGTCAGCTTTGGCATTGCCCTCAGTGATAAGAGAGCCGTCCTTCTGATGTGACCTACAATGGACAACTCCCAACTGGGTGGGTAAGTGGGAGGCCTCTATCAGACTGGTTAAAAGAGCCGAATTAGTGATCGCATTACCTTTGGTGGTAAGTAGGCCTCGCTCCTTTCATATTGAAGCATGGGATAATAAGATCTGGAAGACATATTTTGAATCAGTATAGAGGGTGAGGGATTTGCCTTGTGCTAGTAGGCAGGCACGAGTGGCTGCTATAAGTTCAATCTGCTGGTTGGTAGTTCCTGAAGGCATAGCTTTGGCCTCTATAATCTCAGTGGCTGAAACTACAGCATATCCAGAGTAATGAGTGCCGTTCTGCCTAAAGGAACTGCTGTCAGTAAACCAGATAAGGTCAGGCTTGGTGAGTGGTTCCTCAGAAATGGAACAATGACAGCGGAGGAAATCATCTAAGGTTTCCAAGCAATTATGAGTTGGTGTGTTAGACGTGGGATTCATTGGGAGCAGTGAGGCAGGGTTCAGTGCAGAGCATGGGAGGAAAGTAATATTAGGGTTTTCCTGAAAGAAAGTGAGGAGCGACAGAACACTGGGTGGAGGAAGGGTTTGAAGGCCCTTATAAGCTGAAAGATCTTTCAAGTGATGTGGGGAGTGGATAGTTCAAGGTGCCCCAAAAGTCTGCTTAGAGGCTTCTTTGTGTAAAATTTGTCCAGCAACCAGAGCTCTTAAGCAAGGGGCCCACCCACGAATGGTAGAGTCTAGTTTCTTGGAAAATATGCCACAGGTGCAAATGTAGGCCCATAGTTTTGACCTAAGACCCTAAGTGCTTGCCCCCCTTTTTCATGGACATATAGATGAAATGGTCTTGAAAGATCAGGAAGGTGAAGGGCAGTTGCCTTTAAGAGGAGTTGCTGAAGCCTGCGGAAGTGGTAGATGGGGGAGAAGACAAGAGATTCACTAGGGGGTCCATTTGCTAGGTCATACAGGGGTTTGGATAGAAGAGAATAATTTGGGATCCAGGCCCTAAAATAACCTGCTACTTCTAGGAATGATAGTATTTTGGCTTTCATATGGGGCACTGGAAGATCAGAGAGGAGTTGCCTCCTATCCAGTGTTATTTCCTTTTTCCCGGGTGTAAGGCAAAAACCAAGAGAGGTGACAGAAGACTGGGAAACCTGTGCCTTGTGGGGAGACTCCCTATATCCCTTGTCTGCTAGGAAATTAAGAAGCTGAGCGGTGTGGGATTGAGAGTGTTCCCAGAGGGACTACATAGAAGAAGGTCATTGACATATTGAAGGAGAATAGAGTCAGGACAGGTCGGGTGAAAGGATGTGAGGTCCTGGGCAAGAACTTGGCAAAAGAGATGGGGGCTGAATCCCCGTGGGAGGACAGTCCAGGAAAGCTGATGAGAATGGTGGATGTGAGAGTCAGTCCACGTAAGCAAAGATATTCTGAGATTCTGAGAACAAGGGAATAGAAAAGAATGCATCTTTTAAATCTAGGACCGAGAAGTGGGTAGTAGTGGCAGGAATCTGAGAGAGGAGGATGTAAGGGTTGGGCACTAGCGGGTGGATGGGGACCACAGAGGAGTTGACAAGGAGAAGGTCTTGAACCAGCCTGTAGGACACGTTAGGTTTCTTAAGTGCCAGAATGGGGGTGTTGAAAGGAGAGTGTGTAGGCCTAAGATACCCCTTTCGTAATAAATCCTGGATGATGGGTTCTAATTCGAGGAGGGCTGTGGTTGTGAGTGGATATTGTGGTTTACTAAAATATCTTGAAGGGTCCCGTAAGACAATATGAATAGGACTGCATTTAGCCATAAAGGGTGTAGTTGTGTCCCAAACCTCAGGCTTAACTAGTTTAGAGAGTCATGGAGGAGTGCATGCAGGAGGTGTATCTGCCCCTAGGAACATCATGAGGAAATGAGAGGTAGGAGAGGTGTGGGGTGATATGTGAATGGTGACTTTTAATAGTGAGAGTATGTCCCTTCCCAGAAGGGGAATGGGGCAATGGCTCATAACGAAAAAGAAGCGAGTGAAGGACAAAAGGGATCCCTGCATATAACATGATGGGGGGGTTTGAGGGAAAATCTGTTTAACTCCTACCCTGACAATAGGAGTTTTTGAGGGTGTGGTAGAACTCCAATACTGCCTTAAGACTGATAAAGCGGCACCAGTATCCAAGAGGAAGGTAATGAAGCATCCATCCACCAGGAAGGTAACCCTAGGCTCTTGATTCTTGATGGTAATAGTCTGGAGGGAAAGCCCAGGACTCCGTCAATCCTCCTCTGCCAAGCCCAAGAGAGGCTGTGGTTGCCGGGCGGCTGACCAATCTCCCTTTTGGGTTGTTGGGCAGTCTGCCCCCCAGTGTCCCCTTTGATGGCATTTTGGGCAGGGGTTGTACGGTGTCCTCAGTGAAGGACAATCCCTGGCCCAATGTCTCTCCTTACCACATTTGAAGCAAGCTCCCGGGGGTGTCATATTGGGATGGCGTGGTGATGGCCTTCTCTGAATGACCTGGGGAACATTTGGAATTTGGCATTTTCAGCCCTCTGCCTACGGCATTCACTTTCATCCTCTCTATCATAAAAAACCTTGAAAATGAAGATTTTGGTCTAAGGAGTAGCAGGGCCCTGTTCAAGCTTTTTAAGCTTGGCTTTAATGTCAGGGTAGCTTTGGGCCAGAACATATGTCATTAAGACATGACGGCCATCAGGGGTTTCTGGGTTGAGGTTTGTGTACTGTTGAAGGGCCTTGGTTAGTCTATCCAGGAATTCTGAAGGTGTTTCCTCCTTCCTTTGAATGACCTCCTGCACCTTTTTAAAGTTAACAGCCTTACGGATGGCCTTTTTCAGGCCCGCCAAGAGGCAGGATGTAAAAAGGTCACGAGACTGTAAGCCTTCAGGGGTGTTGTAATCCCATAGAGAATCCTGCTCTGGGACAGCATGAGGGCCTGTGGGGTGGTTAGGATTGGTCCTATGATTTTCATCAGCATGGGCTTGGGCTAGCTCCCAGACCCATTGCCTTTCCTCAGGGAGAAGTGTATTGGCCAAGAGCATGTAGATGTCATGTTGAGTGAGGCTATATGCTTGCAGGACCCATTGAAACTCCCGAATGTAAGTGGTGGGGTCAGTGGTGAATGAGCCTAACTTCCTCTCTAGCTGAGTAATGTCCAACATGGAGAAGGGCACGTGGACTCTGATGACACCCTCGGGACCAGCTACCTCACGAAGGGGTGCGATGGTCTTGGGGGTGGGAAGGAGTCCCTTAGACCTGGTAACAGGAGGACTGAAAGAGGCAGGAGGCGGACAGGAAGGAGAGGGAGGGGAAGGGAGTGTCTCTTTGGAAGAGGAGGAGGTGGAGCAGGCAGAAGAGGGCGGAGGGGAGGAGGATGAAATGGAAGGCTGAGGATCCTTGGAATCAGGCAGAGGAAGAGGAGGGTATAGCGGGAGAGAAGGGGCAGATAGGACTGGGGGATAAGGTGGGGGTTAATCTGCTGGGCTGAATGAGGAAGAATCTGTGAAGTCAGGAGTAGAAGTAGGGGAAGAGAAGGGTTTGCAAACAAGGAGGACCTGAGAGGGAGGGCAGGAGGAGCAGCGACAGGGTGCTGTGTGAGAAGGCTAAAACCTTAAATGCAGGGAATCTCACTCCACTTTTTCAGATGCTGGCAGTAGTTAAAAAGATCCCAGAGAAGGTTTGGATGTAAGGAGCCTTCTGGAGGCCAATGATTTCCATTATCTAGTGGATATGTAGGCCAATCTTGGGTACAGAATTTGATTAGAAGTTTGGGCTTGATGTCTGGTGTGAGGGAGAGTGTGGCCAGATTTTTTATTAAACATTTGAGAGGTGAGGCTTCAGGTACAGATGAAGAGGTGCCCATTGTCACAGGGAGAGAAGGAAGAGAGAGAGAGAGAGAGAGAATAAGAGTAAGAGAGAGAGACAAAGAGAAAACCCGGGCTGGAACGGCTTCCAGGAAGCTCAGGGCGAATGGTGGTCAGGTGGGCGTCCCCAAAATGACCAGCCGTCATGAGGAAATACAGAGGGCACTACCTGGTCGTCACCAGTGAAGTGCGATCTGTGAGACCCAATGGGTTCGGAGCCACGGGCAACCTGACGTCAGGAAAGTTTTGGAACGCAGCAGAAAAAGTCAGTAATGAAAACAGAACTCTGGTTCTGGCAGAATGCAGTTCCAGGACGGGAGTTCAGTTTTCCCCGAGCAGAGAGGCAGCTTCAGCCAGACACAGCAGCCCTGCAGCAAACAGCAACTCTAGCCAGCAGCGGCAGCTGCAGCAGAGGAGAAAAACCAAAGAGCCTCTCATGTAAACTCAGAAGCCTCACGCCCCAAAGGAAAACGGATCACCAGAGGGTCCACTGCGACCAGTAAAGGTCTTAGTGGCAGGAATTTCCTGCCCCCTACAGGGCGTCTAGAGTGTGCCAGATGATCAGGGTCACAAAACCAGCGGTAGCCTGAAGGGAGTTGGAGAGCCAGGGTCAGGGGAGGCTTACATATATCAGATCTGTTGTGAGTGCAGGAAGCCGGCATCTGAAAAGAGTGGACCAGGGCGGAGTGTCTTGGCGGGGCAGGGGACGGGGCTCTTGTTAGAAACAGCTCACCCATATTCTCACACCGGGCAACAGAATGAAAGAACTTCCCACGCAAAGGCACTGTGCTGGGAGAATTCCAATTTTATTGCAAAAAGCTGTGTGCTTATATAGAACTAAGGGGAAGATGGAAGGGCTTAGATAAATGGCAGGCAAAACGTTTATTGGTAAGTTCTTTCAGATATCAGCTCTGGAGCCCAGGAATTAGTTCTTATTGGGGCTAAGGTTTCCCACCAGCGAGATTTCAAATTGGCGCCAGAAAGAGAGTTCACATGGGTGGAAACATTTCGCACCACTGCAGAAAAAAGAAGGTAGGAAGAAGAAGTCCTTAGGCACCATGTTGGGGTTTTTTTCTGGGGTATGGCTGCCGTTTATACTTTTCCCAACAATGAGTATACCAGACAGTGCCTTGATTGACTGGTTTTCATGAAAATGGTGTTTAACAGAGATGCCAGAAAGTTGGGTCCTGCTGAGTAGTGGGGCTAGAGCAATGGTGGGCAGGTGTGTGATAAAACATCTGTGGTGGGGCCATGTAGATCTGTCATTGGATTCCAAATGGCTTGTGACTGACATGGTGAAGCCAGCAGACCTTTATATGTAAAGGCACCTTGTTACATAGAAAGGTTTCAGGACATTGTTCAGAATCAGGTTGCTATGGTCAAGGGGGCAAGCTATGTGGGATAGAAGCCTGGTTCTTGTATTCTTCTGCAGACCCTGACCCACCACACGTGACAGAAATCCCTCCCGCACTGTGTCCCCGTTGAACTCCTTGTATTTCGTGAAGCAAATACCCAACTCCCAGTACAGCAGCAAGAAACACCACGAAAATAGAGGATGATCATATGGATTCAATGTCCACACAAGGAGACATTTAGCCCCCAGGGGCCACAGTTTACCTACAATGGAAAATTCAGCACTGCTGTCTCATGTTCATTGGAAAATAAGAAACCATGTCCTCCAGGTCACATTGATGCAGACCCAGCTTTTATGGTCTCACTATAAAGGAAGCTAAAGCTCCTGACAACAACATATATTTCAAGTGCCCAACCTCACAGGCAGTTTCTCAAGAAGTCTCTAGGCCAGCAGACCTTCATGTTTGTGGAGGGTTTACCCTGTCCCTTACTTTTGGAAACTCCTCTACCACTTCCAAGGTTGTGAACTCCTGATCATATTCCATTCTATATATGTATTCACGGATTTTCTAACTCTTCTCCTCTGATTGTGTCATACTTGGGCCGTAGGTGTTGTCAAGGCATTGTTCTGAATGAGAGTGGGAAGATTTTTGTGTAGCACATATTTACATACACATTGGATTCATTTTTCAATTTTCCATTCAAAATACTGAATCCCTGACACTAACACATACCCTACTAGACTCTGACTACTAATCCTAATATGATGGAGAAATATAACCCAAACAGAATAGAAATACAAGCAGTTGAGAGGAGGCATGGCGTATAGTTGGTCTTGCCTTTTGCATGATATAGGGTAGGAGTTATAAATCTTGTTAATTTTTTGTTGAAATAGTCCTCCATGTGTTTTTAAAGTTAACACATATGTGAATTTCTGTCTCCCTTTTTCTGTAGCCAATTTAGCACATGTATTTTTATATGCACATATAAAATCCTACCTGGTATCACACGTACATTTTTGTGAGGTGGCTAACTTGGGAGATACAAAGTATGAGAAGAGATCACTCCTCCTAAATATTTTTGGAACTGAAAATTCAAACTATGAGTGAGCTTCTTAGTTGAAAAACATTATACATTAATCCATGTTTAGTGAAATTAATATTTTTGGATCTGTGAATGATATATATTTCATGATGAATTTTGATTGGCATATATATTGCTAATTTCTAATGTATCTGTGATATATATATATATATATATATATATATATATATATATATATATAAAATTTTCAAAATATGAAATATATGTGTCTTATAATACACTCCCTAAATAATTCACTCATGTTCATGTATGTGGTTTTATAATCAAATTTTCATAAGATTGTTTTTAGAAATATTCATCCACCTGAAATACATATTTGTTTCCTAGAACTGAAAACTCACTTCATTGAATGGTGCAAACAAAGCCTTATATTTCCACAGTAACTGACCCAATTTAACATCAATGAAAGTAGACTTCTATGGGACATGATGTGTATTTTGATGTTCATTTTAATTCAACACTGGTACATTACTATTTCTTCAGTTTTTATACATCGTAGAATATACATTTCATCCACAAGTTCACAAATTTAAAGACATTTGTAACACATTCAATCACTTCCTGCTTCAGAACACATGTATTCCTCCTTGTTTTTGACTGGTTATTTCATGAGACTTCTTTCCAAACACATTATTTTCGATTTCCATAATCAATTTGGAAGCAAAACTCACACACATTTTATGATAAACTACAACCCTAATATTACCATTAGATGTATAACTGGTTGGAATGAATGTATGTATATCAATGTAAGATTTCCTGTGTATTTTGGGATATCAATTTATTCCAATTTCTAAATTTGGAAACAATTATATTATTTATTCACTGTATGGTCTATTCATGCATTCTCTCTATATTCATACACACATGGTACACCTATTTGTGCCCCCAATACTAATTTATATCTCTTCAAAATATTGCTCTCAGAAATGGTGCAACAAATACTCATGTCACCTGATCTACATATACATTTTATCACAGTAATATTCTGGCCACAAAATGCAAAGTCACACTTACGACTGTACCAAAGCCTAAATGGAATGTGAGTATTGATTATGAACATCACCCATGTCCAGGTTGCCTAATGCTCTCAAATGTCAATCCTATTGGTGACTACATATTTGTTTCTTCCTAATATTATTTATTCAAACTCAAGCCTGTTGAAAATGTCTAATCCTATCGATCACTTTATCATTTGCCTGATTTTCTAATGTCTCTATTGATATCTGCTTTCCTACATATTTTCCCCAGTTCATCATTGTGACTGAGTCTTCACATCTGCTGACATTTACATTTTCTCTCTACCCGAAACCCTATTGCTAAAGAACTTTTTGTCCAAATCCTATACTCACTCTTTATCCTAATCCTACCAACTATCTTCCTAATCATACCAACTATCCTTTTTTGACTGGATGTTTTCTTTGACATTCAATCATCCAAGGTACAAGGTCCTATGCCATTGTGTAAAGATTTATCTGAGACACATGTGCAGAACATAATTCAAACCTAAGTATCCCAATTAACGATCCAATTCCCTTCTGGGCTTCAAATCTTACCTAGATTTCTGTTTTCATACATATATTTTCCCTCTATATATTCTTATAAATATCGCAGGTTCCCAATAACATTATTCATCCAGCAGAATGATTCCTAAGCCAAATCAAACATGTTATTAACCCTAACCATACTTTGTTCCCTCAATCTAACTTTACAGAAAAGCAGGGACAGAGTTGGTCTTACAATACAGGAATGTAAGAAATCTTCCACCTGCTGAGAAACAAAAAGGTCCATGCAGAAATGAACCCTGGGGAAGATATAGGAAGCTATGATGGACCTGAGAGAGCAAAAGTCATCTTCCACGACAAACAACCTGGTCAGGATGAAGGGGTGTGTCTGAAGCAGTCTCTCTTTTCTTAATGTAGAGAAGATGGACAATACCAGGCCTGTGTGGAGAGCTGTTCCCGGGTGCCTATGTTTGATATACCATTCAAACTTGTGAAAGTGTCACAGGAAGTAGGGGCAGACTCCATCAATTGGGACACTTGGAAGCAACTGTTAGGACAAAGTGGTTGCCAAGGCAGTGACCTCATTCAGTTCCTGAAGGAAGTGACCTACATCACTTTCTTGGTGATGGAACTCTCTGAACTAGGGATCCAGGAAGCCAGGCACCCAGAGGCAGTCCCAGTCCCAGTCCCAGTGGCCTCACATGTTTGGATTTACCAAGGACAGCATCAGTCTTTCTTGGTAACTACTGATGTGAGGATGGCCAAATGCCAGGAAGGTCTGAAGAGGGGCCTTTCATGAGTAAGCAGGTAGTGTCTCACCACTGGCACCTGACAACATCACAGTGTTGGCCAAGGAGTCCAGATCTGACATAGGACAGTCCATTATGGAGTAACATACTATGGCCCATCAGTCAGAGGACACTCCGGATAGTCATAGACCTACTTGGGGGAAGGAGGTGACTTTGTGGGTGTGTGTGTGAGTTTGTGGTTTTGTCTAATGATCTGAGAATAGGTAGGAAAGTCGGTTTGTTAGGATTGGAGTGGACTGTTTCTAGTAAGTCTTTTGACAATGTGAGTGTTTCTATGTCTGTTTATCCCACTGTGTCCGTGGTTGTAGACATTAGAAAAGAGAATGCATCAATGGATGTGTCCTGAATAGTAGAAAGCTTCACAACATTCATCCTGCCCAATTTATGAATGGATTTTGGCTTGCCTAATGGATGGGCAAAAACCACTGTCTTCCTAAATTCCTGTTTTCTTCTTGAATTCTGGCCACTCTCCAGAATAGGCTCATGGTTTTGTTTCCAAGACATGTACCACCTCCAAGCTCTGTGACATGGCTATGTACTGGATAGCTGAAGGGAATGGGATCATCTCGGAAAACTCAGATATCATTCCAGAAACCCTGCCTTGGGCCATTTGCTTACCTATTGTTCTGTTGCCCTGAATGTCAGAAAGGTCTTTGCCTCAGGCCACCCCTTTTTGAAGCCTGAAGAAAACGGTTTTCAATGGAAATTAATGGGCATCAGCTGTAGATCTTTGCTTAATTGCTTTGGAAAGGGATGTGTCTGCATCAGACTCTTGGCCATGTGTGAGGTTTTTGAATAGATTCTCAGCACCTGATGGATCTAACGAACAATTACATGTGTGCTTCCAAAACCAAAATGGCCAAAAAAGCAGTCATTGTGGACGAAGTCTCTCGCTTTCCTCTGTAAGATTCCTGATCTCCATCAAGTGAAAATAGGGATCCTTTTTGTCAAATGAGTTCTTCAATCCCTGCAGAGGATAGCCCATAGGCGCTTGGGTTTTCTCATGATTCCAATTCACATAAAGAATCTATACCCGAGAGTCAGGAGGCCTCAAATTGGAGAATCAGAGCAGTATTTACGGCAGGCTTATTTGATCACTCCTAGTTCTCAGGAAGGGTGTCCAGGCAACCCTGACTTTAGGCAAATGACGGGCAAGGGAGGATATTTTGTACACTGTCTTGGGCTGAGTCCCTCATGGAAACCTCCAGCCACAGGTTATGATGAGTGTCTATATGGAAGAAGATGAGGGCCTTGTGGGTGTGTTTTGGTTTTAATTGTGGTCATTTGTTTGGCGGTTGGAAGTGATGACTGGGTCTATCTGGGCTTGAACTCTGGTGTGATTCCCCTTAGAGTCTGAGTTCTGGAACTGATCTCAGAGAAATATTGCCATAAACTGCATTCAGATTTTAGGAGGCCACGCATGGGATTCGCCCTGGGAAACTGAGATCAAATACCAGGGTGGCTTTCCACAGAGCCTTGGAATATCAGCTAGGATATCACATGATTTTATTCTGAAAGATTTGGCAGCCATAGTTGACAGTCAGAACACCCATGGACGTCACATTAAAGACCTCAATGGGCCTGGCTTCATGTGACCTTTTGACCACTCTATGGGAAGACTTGCCTGTGAGATTTCTCCAGAGAATTTAATGAAAATAGCTTCCTCACATTTAATAGTTCCTGAATAAACTGAAACCCACAGTGCCTCCAACTTCATCCAAGAAAAATGGCTAGATAAATACAATGAAATCTTTGAAATTGCCTTAACCAGGTGGCACTGGAGAACCTTTAGATGTCTTGTTGCTGATCATGAGTGTACCAGAGAATGCCATGATTGACCGGGTTTCATGAAAATGGTGTAGAACAAAGATGCCAGTAAGTTGGAGCCTGCTGAGTAGTGGGCCTATTGCAGTGGTGGGTAGGTGTGTGATAATACATATGTGGTGTGGCCATGAGGATTTGCCATTGCTTTCCAAATGGTTTGTGACTGACATGGTGCAGCCAGCAGACCCTTCTATGTAAAGGCATCATGTTATATGGAGAGGTTTCTGGGCTAAGTTCAGAGTCAGATTTCTAAGGACAAGGGGGCAAGCTCTGTGAGATAAAAGCCTGGTTGGTGCATTCTCCTTCAGACCCTGACCCACCACAAGTGACAGAACTCCCTCCAACACTGGGTTCCAGTTGAACTCGTTGTATTTCATAAAGCATATACCAAACTCCCAGTACAGCAGCAAGAAACACCACAAAAAGTGGAGGATGACCAAATGGCTTCACAGTCCACACGGGGAGACACTTAGCATCCAGTGGCCACAGTTTACCTACAAACAGAAAATTCAGCACTGCTGCCTCATGTTCATTAGAATACAAGAAACCATGTCCTCCAGGTCACATAGATGCAGACTCAGCTTTGATGGTATCACTAGAAAGGAAGCTAAAGCTCCTTACAACAACATATATTTCAAGTGCCCAAACTCAGAGGAAGTTTCTCAAGAAGTGTTTAGGCCAGCAGAGCTCCATGTTTTTGGAGTGATTACCTGATAGACCAGGACACAAGAAAAGACCACTGACTCTAATTAAAATCAAATTAAATTAAGCTTATTATTTCCACCGGCTGTGCTGCCTCTCCCTCACAAAATGGCGGGAATAAGACAGCAACCCCAGCTTTCCTACAGGCAGCTTAATAGCCCAGAATATTACACAAAAGGGGGTTTACAGATAACAGAACTCTGACAAACATCACACTAATGGCAGTCTACATTTTTTTTTGCTGTCCCTACATCAGAGTTCATGAAGACCATTAGAGCCTCAGAGAGGGTTGTTGTCTCGCCAGAGAAGGCAAATATTTATGATGTGTCACTAAAGTTTCAGAGAGGGCTGCTATCTGGTCAGAGAGCCGGGCATGGGTGAGTTCCAGGCGTGGGCAGGCATTCCAAGCAGGTTTAGAATTTGAAGTGATTTATGCTAAAGCAAAAATTATCTTTTCATGGCTTTTTGGCAAGATGGCTCCCAATTTTAATTAAAGATCAGGTTGGGTCTATCATTCCCCCCTTTTCTTTGTGTCCCTTTCAAATCTTTGATAGATTACGGGAACAGCACTGAGGAAATTTTAATCCCTCAGGTAAGAGTCTCCAAATTTTTAGAACTCACCCAAAACCGATCTCCCTGATTTTACCTGACTTAATTAATTACTTATATTGATAGTCTATTTATCTTTCTCTCCATTGTTTTAAGAAGAGTGGTGTCACTCATTTTTTCTTCTTCTGACCTGAGACAGGGTGACATGAGTGGGCATGGCATGAGGGACATGAGTTGCCTTTTAGAAGTCAGTTGAGGGACATGAGTTGCCTTTTAGAAGTCAGTTCGGTTTGAAGTCTGATTGGGGAAGAGCAGGTTGTAAAGTCATCTGGGGATGGGTTCTTCTATGAGAGAAACAAAAACCATGAGTACTGAAAAAATGTTGCAGCAGCTGGAACATGTCACTGTATAGAAGTTCCATCACCAGTCTTTAATATCCCCAGTTATCCAGACTGTCAACTTAACTTGTACTGTTACACTTGTCCCTCCCCATAAGATACAGTTTAATAATTTAATGTCATCTGATCTTGTAAAATCTTTTTAGTAGTATGACCTCTGTGTCTCTTAGAGAAACCTTTAATTCTGTTACTCAGGGATGGATAATTGTACTAGCAAACACCAAGCCTACCTGTGTAGGTTAGGAATATCTGTAGGCCTTAAACTGAAAACTTATCCCTGTGGCAGGTCTTCTTGATAGTCTCTTTTTATAAGTATCAGGCATTCCTTTCTGAGAATTCTTCTTTGTAGCCACCAGTCTTACTTATTTTGGGAGGCAAACATAAAGTGCATACCTTAAAATTATATTATTATTATTATAATTTAAAATGCCCAGGAATGGATGTATTTTGTTCTTAACTGTCTTTGCTAAGTGTTTAAGATGAAGCAGTCAAACTGACTTTTGTTTCCATCTATTGTTAACAGTCAGCTGAGCTTTTATGGGAGTCAATTCTGGGGAAACTTGAGAGCAGATTCTCAGTTCTGCTAGTGCCATTTGCGCTAGGTGGGTCCAGATCTTGCTTGACCATTTGGCTTCCCTCGGAAGCATCAGGGATGTCTCCTTTCTTTGATGACTCTCCTCTTCGTAACAAATACCCTGATTGGCTTTCTGTTCTCCAGTGGTCTCATTAATCTCCCTGATCAGGAGGAGGTTATGTGGCTCAGAGTTTCAAAGCTCTTTAGAGAAGTCCCCTGTTCCCTGGATTCAGACTGACTCAGAGGGCAAAAGCCAAATATTGGTTTTCTTGGCGCTTTTCATTTAACTTTAATTTTAAATCCTAATCTTAAACATCCAGCAAATAAATTTTAACAGCCTTATATTAAGAGTACTGGGCTTTAATGTGTATAACTATATCATTATCTTTTTATTAATTGGGATCTGTATTTTTCTGTCTGTATTGTAAGTAATGACTTATTATCTTGAATAAACCCATGTTGTGTTCTTAAAGCAACACGTTTGTAAAACAGTAACAGAGAATCTTTAGATCACTTATAAAATAATTTCAAAATAAAATTAACAAAAGTAAAAATACTTAGCTTGTGTAATAGCTACCCTGAATTTTTTGGCTGAGTTATACATTATATCCCCTGTTTGAGATCCTAGGAATATTGACCTTAAAAAAACCAACTTTTTAACATAATTTTAAAGAAATATTATCTGACCTACTGGTTTTGTAGTCATTCTCACATGTAGTAAGATGGGACACAGAGCCTTATCTCAGGTAAGGCAGGGCTCTTTATAAATCTTAAGTATTTTAGTTCTAAAGATAATCTTTATTTATAAATATCATTTGACAAAGTTTACATAAATTATTTGAGGTCACATGAACATTAGCTAACACCATATGATATCACATTTAAAACATGAATTAAAGAAAAGCTGAAAGTTTTTAACCTTTACATCGATTAGGCTCTCATTAACTAAAAAATTCATTTAAAATTTTCCCCAATGTAAAAAGTAACATAAAAGTTTACATATCTTATTGATAACAGGTAAATAAATCCCCAATATATTTTTTTACCATAAAACTTCAGAGCACCAGCTTGATATAATGCTCTTTTAAAGTTTCTACCTTACAGACTTGAATACATATAAGATATGAAAACATTGATAGCATCACAATTACATTGATGTTTCTACATTAACCACGTTTAGCTTTTAAAGCAATGGCAGTACAGTGCTCTAAAATAACAGTTCTTATTTAATCAGTTGTTTAATTTTTATGGTTGCTTGCTCTAGAGAAAATAAAACTTAATAAACACAACGTTATGGGTAAACTTATGTTTTAAGAAATTTCTGTCTCATTAACACATGACTGATTTTTATATTCTTATACAGACTTTAATAAAAACTTATTCAGACCTTAGTAAATCAATCAGATATCTAACAAAAGTACTCATGAATGAGTAATCCCAATCAAATTTACTTTATTTATTTATCAAAATATTAGAGAAATGTATTGACAGTGTAAACCATTTTTATGTTGAAGGAAAGGTCCTAGTACCAAGGCATATTAGACATTTTGTAGATATTAATATTTTATTAGATTTTTGAACACCTAGAAAAATTTGTAAGCTTAAATTTAAAGACATTGATTTTTATCTGTTTATCCAATTTAAATTGAAACATTTAAATCACGTGAATTAAAGATCTTTGGATCTCCTATTTAAATTTGTTTTAATGAGCGCTTTTTTATGAGCGCTCCTTGTATATGTTAGTTTGTGTATCATATATATGATATACAGACATATGTATATATAGACATACAACACATAACAAAAGTGTGCACACATAATAATAGTAAGGGCCTTGTAGCTTTTCTCAGGTGAAATCTCCATTGCAATGTTTCAAAATGTCTACAGTTGGTCAAAGATAGAACTGATCTGAAAAACATTAACCTAGGTCTGTATGCTCAAAATCATGAGCTCAAAAAAAAAAGTATCTAAGGAAAAAAAAAGAGTCCTAGAAAAAGTGACTGGCTAGTAATTAGTAAATACCATACAATTTACCTTTTTTTCCCCCTTAGGCCTCAAATCAGTCTCCTACTAAGATTGCAGGCTTCTTTCATTTACATTTCAACATAAGTCATGGCTGAGGTCTGCAAGGAGCAGGAAAAACTGCTATTCTGAGCAGACACCTCAGGCCTAAGGCATTTTAACCATAATTTTGAGGTTCGGATGTTGAAAATTATGATATAAATTTAAGATACAATTCACAAAATTTTATATCTTTACATCTTGTTTTGTCAACAGATACCATTCTATGATTTTCTATCCTTGTCCAAATTAATGCACTGGTACACACAGTGATATTTTTCCAGGCTATCCAATTCAAAATTGGTGAAAAAAAGACTGTATGATTGGGAAGTTACTTGCCAACTTGGAAGTAGAGTTCTTCAGTTTTCCATCCTAAGTATTTAAGTTCTCTGGCATGAATTATCTGAAATCATAAACTAAACAATTACCTAAACCCGACTTTTAACTGCAAGATTGTGCAATGCTTCAAAAACCCATTCAGATACCAGATTGTTAAAATAAAACATCATCATTTAGACACACATTCAGCTAAGATCATTCCCAAGAAACAATTTATAATATCAACACATTATTGCACATGTCTTAAAGGGCCAGATACAAAGACACAAGACAGACAGAAAGGAGGTCCAGACTATGGCTGTCAGAGAGAACCCATTAAACCAGAGCAGATAAGAGAAAAATCTCCTACACCAGTGTGCACCATAGATATCCACAGGGGGGGGGGACCACATGTTTTAACAGAGGGGCAACCTGAAATGTAAAATAAAGTGTCTCCATGGTGACTTCACTGCATTTAGTGTCCCCTTTTTCTTTTTCTCTTTTTTAACAAGACAGAGGTGGCATAATTCTTACAGTGCGGAAAGGAAGGAGGTAATTCCCTGAATCAACAGGGCTTTGGCAGCTGCTGGGAGTCCCTCAGTCCTTCCTTTTACTTACAGGATTAGCTCCTCTTGTTCAGTTCCACACCAAGCATGCTTCATCTCCTAATATTCCAGTAGACAGCTCTCACAAAGTTCCGGGGAGGAGGGGGGTACCAAATTTGTAAATTAAAGTTCGATTCCTGAACTTGACGCCAATTAATACCAATTTAATTATGAGGACTGAGTTTTGAGAAAAAGAAAAAGGGAGGTTTATTGCTTTGCGAACAAAGGAGAAACACAGGGGACTCTGCCAAATGTTGTGACTCTCTTGATCTGGAGCGACAAGGGGTTTTAAAGGAGTTTCACTTGTTAACCTGGGAGATGCTCAGTTCTTAGGTCCCCAGCAAGCATTGCACTCTGCAATGGGTGTGCTCCAGGCAGCCAGCTAGGAGCTTCTGTCATCCTGCTTAACAAAGGGGGGTAAAGTTCATCGCAGTTCCCTAAAACACAGTTCAAAGGGGTGTCAGGCTTACTCTCTTTATTACCCATTTTTACGTCCAAAATACTTAAGTTTTTACCACTGAAATCACACAACAAAACAAACAAAAACAAACAAACAATCAAAAAAATAGAAGACAAAACAAAACACAAAAAACAGAAAACCAGCGCCTAAACAGAAAAACAGTGGAACAGTGCAACATCTTGCTATAGCTCCAGGGTAGGAGCGCGTGCGTGCCTGTCGGCCCCTCTCTACAGTTCCAGAGGAATTCCCTACAGAACAGAACAGAGGACAGAAAGATTCTCGTTACTCTCCTGGAAAGGAGTATATGTGAGCCTCCCCAGGCCACATCTCTGTCATCAGAAAAGATCTCCCTTAACCGGATATCAGATGTTATAAAGGCGCTACTTACCTATGGAGGACTCCTCCACCAGGTGCTTGCTAATAGTTTTAGTGCAGAGGTTCACTGCAGTGCTCCCCGGACTAAAGGCTCTCTTCCTAATATAGAGAAGATGGACCAAATCAGGCCTGTGTGGAGAGCTGTTTCTTAGTGCCTATGGTTGATATACCATTCTAATTTGTGAAAGTGCCACAGAAAGTTGCGTAAGCCTCCTTCTCATGGTACGCTTGAAAGCAACTGTTTGGACAAAGTGGTTGCCAAGGCAGTGACCTCATTCAGTTCCTGAAGGATGCAACCTCACCTCACTTCCTTGGTAATGGAACTCTCTGAACTTGGGATGCAGGAAGCCAGGCACACAGAGTCAGTCCCAGTCCCAGTCCTAGTGGTCTCACTTGATTCAATTTAGCAAGGACAGAGTCAGTCTTTCTTGGTACCTACTGATGTGAGGATGGCCAAATGCCAGGAGTACTCTGAAGAGGGGCCTTTCCTAAAAAAGCAGGTACTGGCTCACAGCTGGCTCCTGACCACTTCACAGAGTTGGACATGGAGTCCAGATCTGAGACAGGATAGGCCATATCGGGGGAACATAGTATGGCCCAGCAGTCAGAGGACACTCCGGATAGTGAGAGACCTATTTGGGGGAAGGAGGTGCCTTTGTGGGTGTGGATGTGTGTTTGTGGTTTTGTCCCATGTTCTGAGAATAGGTAGGAAAGTCGGTTTGTTTGGTTTGGAGTGAACTGTTTCTAGTAAGTTGTTTAACAAGGCGAGTGTTTCTATGTCTGTGTATCTCAATGTGTCCATGGTTGTAGACATTAGAAAAAGAGAATGCATCAATGGATGTTTCCTGTCTAGTAGAAAGTTTCCCAACATTCATCCTGCCCATTTTATGAATGCACTAGGGCTTGCCATATCGATGGGCAACACCTGCTATCTTCCTAAGTTCCTGTTTTCTTCCTGAAATCTAGCCACTCTCCAAAATAGGCTCATGCTTTTGAGTTCACGATATGTACCACCTCCAAGCACTGTGACATGGACATGTACTGGATAGCTGAAGGGAATGACAAGCATCTCAGAAAACTCAGATATCAATGTGACCAGGAAAGTCTCAGTGGAGAAACCCTGCAATGGGCCTTTTGATTGCCTATTTTTCTGTTGCCCTGAATGTCAGTAAGTTCTTTGCCTGAGGCCACGCCTTTGTGAATCCTGAAGAAACAGTTTTCAAACGGAAATGAATGGGCATCACCTGTGGCTCTTTGCTTAATTGCTTTGTAAAGGGATGTGTCTGAATCAGCCTCTTGGTCCTGTGTGAGCCTGTGGCTTAGATTCTCAGCACCTGATGGATCTAAAGAACGATCCCATGTGTGGATCCAAAATCAAAATGGCCAAAAATCAGTCACTGTGGATGAAGTCCCTCATATTCCTCTGTAAGGTTCCTTACCTACATCAAGTGAGAATAGGTATCCTTTGGGTCAAATGAGTTCTTCAAAGCCCTGCAGATGCTAGCCCATAGGTTCTTGGGTTTTCTTATGAATCCAATTCAAATAAAGAATCTAAACCCCACAGTCAGTAGGCCTCAAATTGGAGAACAGAGCTGTATTAATGGCAGACCTGTTTGATAACTCCTGGTTCACAGGGAGGGTGTCCAGGCCACCCTGACTATTGGCAAATGAGGGGAAAGGGAGCTTATTTGGAACACTGTCTTGTGCTGCACCTCTCATGGAATCCTCTTGCCAGAAGTTATGGTGAGTGTCTATATGGAAGAAGATGAGTGGCATGTGGGAGTGTCTTGGTTTTAATTGTGGTCATTTGTGTGGCGGTTGGAAGAGATAATTGGGTCCACCTTGGCTTGAACTTCGGTGTGATTCCCCTTAGAGTCTGTGTTTTGGAATTGACCTCCAAGAATGTATAAGGTCCTATGCCATTGTATATCCATATTTCTGGGACATCACTACAGAATGTAATTCAACACTAAGTATACCAATCAAGAGCCCAATGAACTTCTGGGCTTCAAATCTTACCTATATTTCTGTTTTCATACTTATATTGAAAGGTTAATAAAATAGGTACTTGTCACTTCTTGATTTTCTGTATGCTTAACAAAACACTGTTGAAATCTTGAGAACTGTTTGCTATTCTTGTTCCCAGAATGTGCTGTCCCCAACTGCCAAACTGCAGAATGTACTCGGTCAACCAGTTGCACGCAAACCGCCCACTCGCCCTTACCCATCAATAAACTTCCCTCCCTGCCCTCTCCAAGGAAAATATATAAGCACTTCTTAAGCTGTTCTCAGGGCTCTCTGCTCTATTCAAGAGAGCTCTGAGCCCTTGCATGCCGGACTCCCAATAAAGCCTTTGCTGTTGCATGAGACAGTCTCTTGGTGGTCTCTTCAACCGACCCTCGCCCGATCTTTACATCTCGTGGCCCCAGTGAGATCCGGCAGCCGCAGATGAAAGACCCCCAACGGGCTCCTCTGGGGGTAAATAAGGCCCCTCTTTCTGGTTTCAGGATTCAGGTTAGGGTTTCACAAAATGGCTATTGGTAAAGAGCGTGAGCTCTCTCCCACGGTGACTGACACACATGTAACAGAGCCACAGGCCATGTCCCTGGGGGATGAACTCATGAAATCGAGGAACAATAGTCTCCTTGATTCAGTGATATTTTGTTTCGGATTCGGTATTGCCAGCCCATCATGTTTTGCCGGCTACTCAGTCCTGGTCTCAGTATTGGACGTCCATTGCCTGTCTTTATTGTCTTGTCTTGTCTGTGTCATGTGTCATTGCTTTTATTGTCTGTGTATATTTCATTATGGGACAGAGCACTTCAATGCCTCTGTTCCTGACCCTTGATCACTAGACCAAAGTCTGCTTAAGGGCTCAGAATCTTTCTTTTTCTGTAAAATGCCGGATCTGGCAGATTCTGTGTCTCAGAATGACCCACCTTTGTAGTCGGATGGCCCCTAGAAGGATCTTTCTACTTCGCACTAATTTGAAAAGTTCGAGATATTGTCTTTTAGCAGGGGCCACGTAGACATCTAGATCAACAGCCATATATCTTAACTTGTCAGGACCTCTACAAATCTCCTCCTCCAAGGACGAAGCCTTTCCTTGTCCCTGCACCCGCTCCTACTCCTTCCCCCACGATTCTATCTCTTTAACTCTCTGCTCCTCCTCTTGCACCCTCTGTTCTCCATGAGTCTCAAGACTCTACTGGACTCTCCTCCCCCTCCTTATCCTCTGCCTTCATCCCCCAACTCCCAACACCCTCTAAGTGATTCCCCTGCTGCTGACTCAGCCTCTCCACCATTCAAAGAAGCTAGGATGGCCCAGCACCATCCAGATGACTGTCCCGTGGCACACAGAGCCCCTCCTTCCCTGGAGGAAGCTGGCCCGGCTAAAAGAACTCAGAGAACTCGCCAACGTTTTTACACCTGCCTACTTGGGATAACTGCCAACAACTCCTAGGGACTTTCTTTATGACAGAGGAATAAGAGAAAAACCTCCAAGAAACTAAAAAAAAAGTCCTCGGACCTGATTGGCGACCAACACAACTTCCCAACATAATCAAAGCCAGCTTACCCTTAAACCAAACCAACTGGAACCCCAACACCTTTGAAGATAAAGAGCATCTGTCCAATTATTGCCTGGCTCTAATAGCGGGTCTCCAAGGGGCTACTAGGTGACCAACTAATTTGGCCATGGTAAGAGAAATTATTCAAAGGCCTGATGAATCTCCCTCTTTGTTTCTAGAAAGAATTATGGAGGCATATAAGAGATATACTCCTTTCGATCCTCAGGCAGCGGATCAAAATTCATCTGTAACGATGGCCTTAATTGGGCAAGCTGCCATGGATATTAAAAAAATTTAAAAGAGAGATTTAGTCAGAGAAGCCGAGAAAATATACTATAAGAGAGAAACAGGGAGAAAGAAAGGGAGCAAAGGAAGATGAGAGAAGCAAAAGACAGACTAAGGGATTGACCAAGATCCTGGTCACAACAAGAAAGAGGCCAGAAATTAAGACGTAAGGTGACAGGAAGGGATACCTGGGGCCATGCCAGAGGCCACCCCTGGCCTCAGATCAATGTGCCTACTGTAAAAAAAAAGGATACTGGGCCAAAGAGTGCCCTATAAAGAGACAGCCACGCCAGCCAGCCATTCTGACTCTGGAGCATGACTAAAAAAGTTGGGGCTCAGATCACTTCCCCTAGCTCAGGGTAACTTTTGAAGTGTAGCGGACCCCAGTAAACTTTGAAATGAAAAGAGGAGCAGTATACTCAGCCCTTAAGGCCCCATTGGGCCCTCTATCAAATAAAAGGTCTGTAGTTCAAAGAACTAATGGCAGTAAATATCGGGCTTAGACTACTAAGAGGACCATGGACCTTGGGAAAGGAAAAATCTATCACTCCTTCCTAGTAATCCAGGAATGCCTGGACCCATTGATGGGCAGAGATCTGCTCACCAAGCTCTTGGCCTAAATAACTTTTAAACCTGAAGGCCCCCAAATGAAATTTCTAAATTCTTCAGTAAAAACTCCTATAGTCACGGCTTTAACTATATTAGTAGAAGATGAACATCCACTCTTCACACCCCCCAAGACTGATCAAACAGGCAAGCTACACCAGAAATGGATAACAGATTACGCAGATGCCTTGGCAAAAACTGCTGGGTTAGGCCTGGCCGTGAAACAACCTCCAATAACAGTGGAGTTAAAAACCTCAGCCTCCCCAATCAATGTCAAATAATATCCTCTAAGCAAAAAAAGCTAAAGATGAGATAAGGCCCCATATTCAGAAATATCTGGACTTAGGGCTCCTAAGGCCCTGTCAATTGGCCTGGAACACTCCCCTGCTACTAGAAAAAAAAAGCCAGGAACCGGGGACTATTGTCCTGTTAAAGACCTAAGAGAGATCAACAACAGAGTGCAGGACATTCACCACACGGTACCTAATCCGTACAATCTGCTTAGCACTCTGAACCCTGAGCGGAAATGGTATACTGTTCTGGACTTAAAAGATGCTTTCTTTTGCTTGCCTCTGCATAAAGATAGTCAGTTGCTGTTTGCTTTTGGGTGGGTAGACCCAGAAACCTGAACGTCTGGTCAACTAACTTTGACTAGACTCCCACTGGGGTTCAAAAACTCCCCCACTCTCTTTGATGAAGCCCTCCACAGAGATCTCAGCAATTTCAGAACTATGCACCCCAAATCACCCAGCTTCAATACGTGAATGACCTGCTACTGGCAGCCAACACCAAGGAAAACTGTGAGTCTGGGACCCAAGCACTATTATATGAGCTTGCTCAACTTGGGTATAGAGTTTCGGCCAAAAAAGCCCAAATTTGCTAGCATGAAGTAATCTTCCTGGGCTGTTACCTTAGGGGCAGTAAACGATGGCTCACTGAGCCCAGAAAACAAACCATTGTGTAGATACCACCCCCATCTAACAGGAGACAACTCAGATAGTTTCTTGGGACTGCTGGCTTTTGCAGGTTATGGATACCTGGGTTTGCGTCTTTAGCTGCTCCTTTATACCCGGTGTTAATGGGAGATGCCCAATTTCAATGGACCCCTGATCACCAGGAAGTTTTTGATAACATCTATGGACACTGACACTGAACGCCTCAACTTCACTGAGCTCAGGCTGCAATTACAGAAAGCCCTACACTACGTTAAAAATGTACACCAACTCACTCACCTTGGTTCAATGAAACTGCAGGCATTCCTGTAGGATTAAGAACAGAGTTTTCCACTAACCGACTCACAGCGAAAGGAAATATATGAACGGGTAACAAAAGCCTGTCGAGTCCGTCAATTGGTTAATGCTTACCCTTCCAGTTTCCTAGAGGAAAGCACCTACGAGGAACCAGAAAACGACAATTTTGGGAAGTGGACAATAGTGAAATTAAGCCAGCAACGTATGGACTTAAATATCTCCTAGTCTTTGTAGATACATTTTCAGGATGGACTGAAGCCTTACACACAAACACACACACACACACACACACAAACAACCAAACTGCACAAATGGTTTTCAAGAAGATCCTGAAAGATATTTCTCCAAGATACGGTCTGCCTAAGGCAATAGGGTCTGATAATGGACTGGTGTTCATGGCTCAGGTAAGTCAGGTGTTCACTGGGACCCTGTGGATTAATTTGAAGTTACATTATGCTTATATACCCCAGAGCTCAGGACAGGTAGAAAAAATAAATAGAACCATTAAAGAGACCTTAACGAAATTAAACTTAGAGCCCGGCATAAAAGATTGGATTATGCTCCTGCCTTATGCACTGTTTCATGCGAGAAATACTCCCTCTCTTTCTTTGTGTAACCTCACCCCCTATGAAATTCTCTATGATGCCCATCATCCAGTAAGGAACCTAACCCCAACTCTAAGGCCTAACGATCACTTCCACACCCCCTTGCTTGACAGACTTAAAGTCATTGAAAGAACTCAGCTATACCTGTGGAAACAGCTGGCCACTGCCTACCAACCTTGGGAGGAGGGGACTCTAAGTCAATATCAAGTAAGAGACTTCGTCTACATAAGACAACATCAGGTGTCATCCCTGGAACCCCACTGGAAAGGAACATACCAGGTGCTACTTATAAAACCTAAAGCGGTAAAAGTAGACGGAATCACTTTTTGGATCCATGCCTCTCATCTCAAGCCTTCGCTGTGTCCAGACTCTTGTTGGAAACTGGAAAAGCCTGCTAACTATTTCAAATTGCGTATTCGCTATGGGGATAAGACTATAGACTCTCCCCTTGGCCACCAGTAGTTCTATCCCTCATCATTCCGTTCAGCAGCAATGGCTGATCACAAATCCTACTATACAAGAAGTATGGTCTATCTCGCATACAGCCCCCTTAGAGACCTGGTGGCCATCTATCCACCCAGACATTTGTCAGCTCGGTATAGGTCTTTCCTATTGAGATATCCCTGATGAAGAGGATCCCACTAAAATTCCATTAAATCTCTTCTGTACCATAGATAATGGAAACAAACATTATGGATGCAGGGACACGCGAGACAGATTCAGGTTGGCTAGCCTAGATTACTATGTTTGCCTAGCGGACTATCAAAGGCACAAACAGCCACGGCTGTGTCGGGGAGAAGCCGACTTCTTGTGTAAGTCAAGTGAATGTGAGCATACAGGGGCTGCCTGGTGGAACCCAAACTCCTCATCAAATTCAGTACACACCATTGGCCATATTACCAATTAGACAACCAAATACTATGGCCCCCAGAGGGTTCTCTAGATCCTCAAATTCTGCGTGACATTTTTAACTTTGGCAAGTTCTCAAAAGGGGGAAATTTCCCTATGTGGAATCCTTTTCCCTCCTTTGCTCACATCCTGTACTATGCTTCTCCAATAGTTCCTCACCCTCAGCCTTCTGCTCTAGACTCTCTGCTATCACTCCCATCTTAGCAACCTGATTTCTCCTCTCCAATTACTAAATCAAAAACCCAAACCTCCGCTGGTTCTCAGAACATTGCCCCCTTGCTGAGGTAGCAGGTACCAAGGTACCCCTTCACCCACTCACTCCTCTCTTTTCCTGTCAGTGCCTGCACTAGGTCCCAGCAAGTCCTCTAGCAAGCTAACCAAAGCTCAAACCAGCTGATAAGAGGCCTCAGACCCCTATACAAGATGTAATGAAAATGACCTTTAAAGTTGCTTTGTCATCACTGAAAACAGGTTTCTAAGAATTTAAAGTCCCTCAAAGGCTTTCTGGAATATTTACTCCCATCTTCCCCTCTGCTCTACCTGTTCTACTGCTCAAGTTTTGTTTTAGGAAAATCCCAAACCCCTTTCCCATTTTTCTTTTACATCTCTCTTTCCTCATTCTTAGATCCACGGAGCTGCTCTCAGCCTCGACTACCCCGTCTTCCCCCTCTGTACTAGGTCCATAGAAATGTCTTAAATGACCTTCTCCAGAAGTCTTCACCAAGGCTTACTTTAGGTCTTTCAGCAAAAGAGTCCCTCTGAAAGAGTTCAATGTACATAAACTTGCACTTTTCGTGTTGCCCTGTTCTACTTGACCACTGGCTGGAAAAATCACCACCCCTAAGCTAGACACCTCCTTACCAGTTTTTCACAAAATATGTGAACAAGGCCTCTGGCCTTGAGCTGGGGCTTCACCGAGATGGCTACATTTCTAAGATAAAAATGTTAGCAACTGGGCTCCATGGTGACAGCTGGCAGGGAGAAAAAAAAGAGACAAAAAAGCTCTCCCCTTCCAAGGTGTCCTTGAAAAGTTAACTTGCCCAGAACAGAGGAAAAAAAAAACAGAAACAAAAACTAATTTTTGTGAATTTCTGCAGACTGTGAACTTCTGAGCCCCTTCCCTTACATGTTGGGTACAAACTCTAAAACTACCAAAACTTGGGTTTCAGGGGATTAATTGATTAAAAAAGAAGCAATGCCCTCTAAATCCGGATGCAACCAAATAAGAATGTTTTCCTCACTTTGGTGCTATCTTAGGTGCATTTTCTTGTCCATCCATAAAACAGTATAATTCTATACACTTTAACATTATTTATGTTTTCATAAAATGGTCAATAGATGTGATTAATTATTTAATGATGTAGATGTTTTTCAGAGTGCTCTATCATGACGCAGGTTGATTTAAAGTTCAAATAGGGGGGCATACAACCCAGTTCCACCGGGAACCTGTATCCCTCACTTTAGCCATCCTATTAGGAATAATAATTGCTGAAGGCGTGGGCACAGGAAGAACTCTCCTAGTCCATGAGACACAACAAAGACACAATTAGAAGCAGAAATAGACCAAAGCTTAAAGACATTAAAAACCGACATCACAGCTTTACAGGAATTTTAACCTCTCTCTCTCTGAAGTTGTTTTATAGAGCAGGCGAGTGTTGGACCTCCTCTTCATGAGAGAAAGGTGCCTTTTTGCTTGCATTGAGGGAAGAATGTTGTTTTTATGCCGACAATACTGGAGTTGTAAAAGAATCAATGAGTAAATTAAGAAAACGACTTGAAGAGCGTCAAAGAGAGACAGAGGCCCCAGAAGGAAGGTTTGAGTCTTTGTTCACATAGTCAACCTGGTTAACTATGCTTTTATCTGCCAGGGCCGTTCCATTAATAATCCTCATATTATTGCTAACGGGAGGACCCTGTTTGCTCAACCGTGTAGTTTCCTTTCTAAACCAAATCGAACATGTTATTAAACCTAACCATACACTGTTCTCTCAATCTAATTTTACAGAAAAGTGGGGACAGAGTTGGTCTTAAAATACAGGAATATAGAGGATCTTCCACCTGCTGAGAAACTCAAGGGTCCATGCAGAAATGATCCCTGGAGAAGATGTAGGCAACTATGAAGGACCTGAGAGAGCAGAAGTCTTCCATGGCAAACAACCTGCTCAGGATGAAGGGATGTGTCTGAATCAGCCACTCTCTTCTTAATGTATAGAAGATGGACCAAAGCAGGCATGTGTTGAGCTGCTCCTGCATGCCTATGGTTGACATACCACTCTAACTGGTGAAAGTGTCACACTAAGTAGGGGCAGCCTCCATCTCATGGGAACCTTGGAAGCAACTGTTAGGACAAAGTTGTTGCCAAGGCAGTGACCTCATTCTGTTGCTAAAGGAAGTGACCTCACCTAACTTCCTTGGTGATGGAACTCTCTGAACTTGGAATCCAGGAATCCAGGCACCAAGAGCCAGTCCCAGTCCCAGTCCCAGTGGTCAAACTTATTTTGATTTACCAAGGACAGACTCAGTCTTTCTTGGAACCTACTGATGTGAGGATGGCCAAATGCAAGTAAAGCTATGAATAGGGGCCTTTCCTGAGAAAGCAGGCAGTGGCTCACCGCTGGCTCCTGACAACTTCACAGAGTTGGCCAAGGAGACCAGATTTGAGACAGAACAGGCCATTTCCAGAGAACATAGTATGGCCCACCAGTCAGAGGACACTCCGGATAGTCACAGACCTACATGGGGGAAGGAGGTGCCTTTGTGGTGTGGGTGTGGGTTTGTGGTTTTGTCTCATGTTCTGAGAATAGGTATGAAAGGCGGTTTGTTTTGTTTGGAGTGAACTGTTTCTAGTAAGTCGTTTGACAAGGTGAGTGTTTCTATGTCTATGTATCCCACTATGTCCGTGGTTGTAGACATTAGAAAAGAGAATGCATCAATGAATATGTCCTATCTAGTAGAAAGCTTCCCAGCATTCATCCTGCCCTATTTATGAATGGACTGAAGCTTGCCTTATTGATGTGAAACACCTGCTATCTACCTAAGTTCCTGTTTTCTTCCTGAATTCTCACCACTCTCCAGAATAGGCTCATGGTTTTGTGTTTAAGATATGTACAACCTTGAAGCTCTGTGACATGACCATGTACTGAATAGCTGAAGGGAATGGCGAGCATCTAAGAAAACTCAGATATCAGTTTGACCAAGAAAGTCTCAGTGAAGAAACCCTGCTTGGGGCCTTTTGTTTACCAATTCTTCTGTTGCCCTGAATGTCAGGAAGGTCTTTTCCTCAGTCCACTACTTTGTGAAGCCTGAAGAAAGCAGTTTTCAAATGGAAATGAATGGGCATTACCTGTGGCTCTTTGCTTAATTGCTTTGGAAAGGATGTGTCTGAATCAGCCTATTTGCCTTGTGTGAGGGTGTGGCTTAGATTCTCAGCTCCTGATGGATCTAAAGAAAGATCCCATGTGTACATCCAAAACCAAAATGGCCAAAAGAGCAGTCCTTGTGGATGAAGTCTCTCGCCTCTTCTGTAACTTTCCTGACCTCCATCAAGCCAGAATAGGGATCCTTTGGGTCAAATGAGTTCTTCAAAACCCTGCAGAGGCTAGCCCATAGTTTCCTGGGTTTTCTCAAGACTCCAATTCACACAAGGAATCCAAACTCCACAGTCAGTTGGCCTCAAATTGAAAAAGCAAAGCAGTATTAATGGGAGGCCTATTTGATCTCTCCTGGTTCACAAGAAGGGTGTCCAGGCCACCCTGACTTTAGGCAAATTAGGTGCAAGAGAGCTTATTTTGGACACGGTCTTGGGCTGTGCCCCTCATGGAAAACTTTTGCCAGAGGTCATTATGAGTGTCTATATGGAAAAAGATGAGCGCCACATTGGAGTGTTTTGTTTTAAATTGTGGTCATTTGGGTGGCGGTTGGAAGACATGACTTGGTCCACATGTTCTTGAACTCTGGTGTGATTCCCTTAGAAACTGAGTTCTCAAACTGACCTCAGAGAAGTATTGCCATGAATAGTGATGAGATTTTATGAAGCCAGGCATGAGTGTCGCCCTTGGAAACTAAGTTCTAGGCCCAGGATGGCTTTCCACAGAGCACTAGGCCTCTCAGCCAGGATACCACATGATTTTATTCTGAAAGATTTGGCACTCATAGTTGAGAGTCAAAACTCATATGGACCTCACATTGTAGACCTCAATGGGCATAATATCATGTGATCTTTTGGCCACTCTTTGGGAAGCCTTACCTGTGAGTGTTCTCCAGAACTTTCATTGAAATGAGCTTCCTAACCATTTAATGGTTCCTGAAAGAATTGAAACTCACAGTGCGTCCAACTTCATCCTTGATAAATGGCTAGAAAAATACCATAAAATTTTTGAAATTCCCATCATCAGGTGGCACTGGAGAACCTTTGGATGTCCTGTTACTGATCATGAATATACCAGACAGTGCCTTGATTGACTGGGTTTCATGTAAATGGTGTAGAACAGAGATGCCAGTAAGTTGGACTCTGTTGAGTAGTTGTACTAGAGCAGTGGTGGGCAGGTATGTGATAAAAATTCTGTGGTGGGGCCATGTGGATCTTCCATTGGCTTCAAAATGGCTTGTGACTGACATGGTGCAGCCAACAGAACCTTCCATGTAAAGGCAACTTGTTATATGGAGAGTTTTCAGGACATTGTTCAGAATCAGGTTGC
Source organism: Callospermophilus lateralis (assembly GCF_048772815.1). Lineage (NCBI taxonomy): Eukaryota > Metazoa > Chordata > Mammalia > Rodentia > Sciuridae > Callospermophilus > Callospermophilus lateralis. The sequence continues at coordinate 267,085 of NW_027511080.1, forward strand.
TATGGTCAAGGGGGCAAGCTATGTGGGATAGAATCCTGGTTCTTGTATCCTCCTGCAGAACCTGACCCAACACACATGACAGAACTCCCTCTTGCACTGAGACCCAATTGAACTCCTTGTATTTCGTGAAGCAAATACCAAACTCCCAGTGCAGCAGGAAGAAACAAAACGAAAATGGAGGATGACCATATGGCTTCAAAGTGCACATGGAAAGACATTTAGCCCCCAGTGGCCACAGTTTACCTAAAAAGAGAATTTAGCACTGCTGCCTCATGTTCATTGGGAAATAAGAAAGCATGTCCTCCAGGTCTCATAGATGCAGACCAAGCTTTTATGGTCTCACTAGAAAGGAAGCTAAAGCTCCTGACAACAACATATTTTTCAAGTGCCCAACCTCAAAGGCAGTTTCTCAAGAAGTGTCTATGCCAGCAGACCTCCATGTTTGTGGAGTGTTTACCCTGTCCCTTACCTTTGGAAACTCCTCTGCCACTTCCAAGGTGTGGGCTCCTGAGCATATTCCATTCCAGATACTTGTTCACAGATTCTCTAAATCTTCTCCTCTAATTGTGTCTTACTTGGGGCGAAGGTATAGTCAAGGCATTGTTCTGGATGAGAGTGGAAAGATTTTTGTGTAGCACATATTTACATACACATTGGATTCATTTTTCAATTTTCCATTTGAAATACTGAATCCTTGACACTAACCTATACCCTACTAGATTCTGACAACTAATTCTAATATAATGGAGAAAAATAACCCAAACAGAATAGAAATACTAGCACTTCAGAGGAGGCATGGTGTATAGTTGGTCTTCCCTTTTGCATGATATAGGGTAGGAGTTATAAATCTTGTCAATTTTTTGTTGAAAGAGTTCTGCATGTGTTTTTAAAGTTAACACATATGTGAATTCCTGTCTCCCTTTTTCTGTAGCCAATTCAGCACATGTATTTTTATATGAACATATAGAATCCTACCTGGTATCACACCTATATTCTTGAGAGGTGGCTAACTTGGCAGAGACAAAGTGTGAGAAGAAATCACTCCTCCTAAATGCTTTTGGAACTGATAATTCAAATTATGAGTGAGCTTCTTAGTTGAAAAACATTATACATAAATCCATGTTCAGTAAAATTAATATTTTTGGATCTGTGGATGATATATATTTCACGATGAATTTTAATTGGCATATATATTGCTACTTTTTAATGTCTCTGTGTGTGTTTGTATATATATATATATATATATATATATATATATATATATATACTCTCTAGATTTTTCAAAATATGAAATATATGTGTCTTATTATACACTGCCTAAATTCATTCTTGTTCATGTATGTGGTTTTATATTCAAATTTTCATAAGATTATTTTCAGAAATATTCATCCACCTGAAATACATATTTGTTTTATAGTATTGAAAACTCACTTCAGTAAATGGTGCAAACAAATCCTTATATTTTTACAGTAACTGACCCACTTTAACATCAATGCAAGTAGATTCCTATGGGACATGATGTGTATTTTGACGTTCATTTTTATACAACACTGGTACATTACTATTTCTTCAGTTTTTGTACATCAAAGAATATACATTTCATCCACAACTTCATAAATTTAAAGAAATTTGTAACACATTCTATCACTTCCTGCTTCAGAACATATGTATTCCTCTTTGTTTTTGACTGGTCATTTCATGAGACTTCTTTCCAAACACATTATTTTCGATTTCCATAATCAATTTTGAAGCAAAATTCACACACTCTTTATGATGAACCACACCCGTAATATTTCCATTGGATGTATAAATGGTTGGAATGAATGTATGTATATCAACATATGATTCCCTGTGTATATTCAGATATCAATTTATTCCAATTTCTAAAGTTCGAACCAGTTATATTATTTATTCGCACTATGGTCTATTCATGCATTATCTCTATATTCATACACACATGGTACACCTATATGTACCCCCAATACTAATTTATACCTCTTCAAAATATTGCTCCAAGAAATGGTGGTAGAAATACTCATGTCACCTGATCTACATATACATTTTATCACAGTAATATTCTGGCCACAAAATGCAAAGTCACACTTACGATTGTACAAAAGCCTAAATGGAATGTGAGTATGGATTATGAAAATCACCCATGTCCAGGTTGCCTAATGCTCTCAAATGTCAATCCTATTGGTGACTACATATTTGTTTCTTCCTAAGATTATATATTCAATCTCAAGCCTGTTGAAAATATCTATTGCTATCACTCATTTTATACTTTGCCTGATTTCCTTATGTCTCTATTGATATCTGCTTTCCTACATATTTTCCCCAGTTCATCATTGTGACTGACTCTTCACATGTGCTGACATTTACATTTTTTTGTGTACCTGAAACCCTATTGCTAAAGAACTTTTTGTCCAAATCCTATACTCACACGTTTTTCTAATCTTACCAACTATCTTCGTAATCTTACCAACTCTCCCTTTTTGAATGGATGTTCTCCTCAACATTCAATCATCTAAGGTACAAGATCCTATGCCATTGTTTATAGATTTATCTGAGACATCTGGGCAGAACATAATTCAAAGCTAACTATTCCAATCAAGGACCCAATGACCTTCTGGGCTTTAAATCTTACTGAGATTTCTGTTTTCATACATATATTTCACCTCTATAATCTTATAAATATCGCAGGTTCCCAATACCATTATTCATCCAGCAGAATGATCCTAACCCAAATCAAAAATGTTATTAACCCTAACCATACACGATTCCCTCAATCTACCTTTATAGAAGAGCAGGGACAGAGTTGGTCTTACAATACAGGAATGTAGGAGATCTTCAACCTGCAGAGAACCTCAAAGGTCCATGCAGAAATGATCCCTGGAGAAGATATAGGCAGCTATGAAGGACCTGAGAGAGCAAAAGTCATCTTCCATGACAAACAACCAGGTAAGGATGAAGGGATGTGTCTGAAGCAGTCTCTCTCTTCTTAATCTAGAGAAGATGGACCAAACCAGGCCTGTGTGGAGAGCTGTTCCCGGGTGCCTATGGTTGATATTCCATTTTAACTTGTAAAAGTGTCATAGGAAGTAGGGGCACGCTCTATTTCATGGACCCTTGGATGCAACTGTTAGGACAAAGTGGTTGCCAAGGCAGTGACCTCATTCAGTTCTAGAGGAAGTGACCTACGTCACTTTCTTGTTGATGTACCACTCTGAACTTTGGATCCAGGGAGACAGGCACCCTGAGGCAGGCCCAGTCCCAGTCCCAGTGGTCTCACATGTTTGGATTAACCAAGGACAGAGTCAGTCTTTCTTGGCAAATACTGAATTGAAGATGGACAAATGCCAGGAAAGCTCTGAAGAGGGGCTTTTTTTTTTTTTTTTGATAAAGCAGGCAGTGGCTCACCGCTGGCTCCTGACAACATCACAGTGTTGGCCAAGGAGACCAGATCTGACATACAACAGCCCATTTCAGGGAAACATAGTATGGCCCACCAGTCAGAGGATGCTCTGGATAGTCACAGACCTACTTGGGGAAAGAAGGTGCCTTTGTGGGTGTGTTTGTGTGTTAGTGATTTTGTCTCATGTTTTAAGAATATGTAGGAAAGTCGGTTTGTTTAATTTGGTGTGGCCTGTTTCTAGTAAGTCCTTTGAGAAGGTGAGTGTTTCTGTGTATTCCACTGTGTCCGTGGTTGTAGACAATAGAAAAGAGAATGCATCAAAGGATGTGTCCTGTCTAGTAGAAATCTTTGCAGCATTCATCTTGTCCAATTTATGAATGGACTGCAGCTTACCTTATAGATGGGCAACACCTACTACCTTTCTACATTCCTGATTTCTTCCTGAATTCTGGCCAATCTCCCATAGGCTCATGGTTTTGTGTTCAAGATATGTATCTCCTCCACAATCTGGGACATGGCCATGTACTGGATAGCTGAAGGGAATGGTGAGTATCTCAGAAAACTGAGATATCAGTGTGACCAGGAAAGTCTCAGTGGAGAAACTCTGCTTTGGGAATTTGCTTTCCTATTGTTCTGCTGCCCTGAATGTAAGGAAGGTCTTTGCCTAAGGCCACACCTTTCGAAAGCCTGAAAAAATCAGTTTTCAAATGGAAATAAATGGGCATCACCTGAGGATCTTTGCTTAATTGCTTTGCAAAGGGATATGTCTGAATCCGCCTCTTAGTGCAGTGTGAGTCCATGGCTCAGATTCTCAGCACCTGATGGATCTAAAGAAAGATCCCATGTGTGCATCCAATTCCAAAATGGCCAAAAGAGCAATCATTGTTGATGAAGTCTCTTGCTTTCCTCTGTAAGGTTCCTGATGTCCATCAAGTCAGAAGAGGGATCCTTTGGGTCAACTGAGTTCTTCAAGCCCTGCAGAGGCTAGCCCATAGGTGCTTGGGTTTTCTCATGACTCCAAATCACATAAAGAAACTATACCTGACAGTCAGTATGCCTCAAATTGGAGAAGCGGAACAGTATTAATGGCAGGCATCTTTGATCAGCCCTGGTTCACAGGAACGGTGTCCAGAAACACTGACTTTAGACAAATGAAGGGCAAGGGAGCTTATTTTGACATTGTCTTGTGCTGTGTGCCTCATGGAAACTTCCAGCCAAGGTTATGATTAGTGTCTATATGAAAGAAGATGAGGCGCATGTGTGAGTGTTTTGGTTTTAATTCTGGTCATTTGTGTGGCGGTTGGAAGAGATGACTGGGTCACCAGGGATTGAACTCTGGTGTGTTTCCCCTTAGAGACTGAGTTCTGAAACTGACCTCAGAGAAGTATTGCCATGAATTGTGTTGGGATTTTAGGAGGCCACGCATGAGAGTCGCCCTTGGAACCTGAGATCTAGGACCAGGGTGGCTTTCCACAAAGAACTGGGAATCTCAGCCTGGATATCACATGATTTTATTCTGAAAGACTTTGCAGCCATAGTAGAGAGTCAAAACACATAGGACCTCACATTGTAGACCTCAATGGTCCTGGCTTCAAGTGACCTTTTGTCCACTTTTTGGAAAGCCTTGCCTGTGAGAGTTCTCCAGAATTTTCTTTGAATCGAGCTTTCTCAACATTAAATGGTTTCTGAATAACTGAAATTCACAGTGCATCCAATGTCATCCTTGAAAAATGGCTAGATAAATACCATGAAATTTTTGAAATTCCCATGACCCGGTGGCACTCAAGAAACATTGGATCTCCTATTGCTTATCATGAGTGTACCAGAGAGTGCCTTGATTGACAGGGTTTTCTGAAAATTGTTTAGAACAGACATGCCAGTAATTTGTAGCCTGCTGAGTAGTGGGCGTAGAGCAGTGGTGGGCAGGTGTGTGATAAAGTATCATGGTGGGTCCATGTGGATCTGCCATTTACTTCCAAATGGCTTGTGACTGACATAGTGCAGACTTCAGACCCTTATATGTAATGGCATCTTGTTATATGGCGAGGTTTCAGGGCAATGTTCAGAATCAGGTTGCTATGAACAAGGGGGCAATCTTTGAGAGATAGAAACCTGGTTTGTGCATTTTCTTGCAGACCATAACCCACCACACGTGACAGAACTCTCTCCAGCACTGTTTCCCATTTGAACTCCTTGTATTTCGTGAAGCATGTACCAAACTCCAAGTGCAGCAGCAAGAAACACCACGAAAATTGGAAGATGACCAAATGGTTTCACAGTCCACACGGGGAGAAAATAAACCCCCAGGGGCCACAGTTTATCTACAAAGAGAGAATTCAGCACTGCTGCCTCGTGTTCATTGGAAAATAAGAAACTTTGTCCTCCAGGTCACATAGATGCAGACCCAGCTTTGATGGTCTCACTACAAAGGAAGCTAAAGCTCATGACAGCAACATATATTTCAGGATCCCAACCTCAGAGGCCATTTCCCAAGAATTCTTAGGCCAGCAGAGCTCCTTGTTTGTGGAGTGTTTACCCTTTCCTTTACTTTTGGAAACTCCTCTACCACCTCCAAGGTTGTGAACTCCCGAGCATATTCCATTCCATATATGTATTCCTAGATTTTTACACTTTTCTACTCTAATTGTGTCTTACTTGGGGCAAAGGTATTGTCAAGGCATTGCTCTGGATGTGAGTGGGAAGATTTTTGTGTAGCACATATTTACATACACATTGGATTCATTTTCCAATTTTCCATTTGAAATACTTAACCCCTGACACTAACCCGTACCCTACTAGTCTCTGACTAATAATCCTAAAATGATGGTGAAAAATAACCCAAAAAGAATAGAAATACAAGCAGTTCAGAGGAGGCATGGTGTATAGTTGGAATTGCCTTTTGCATTATATAATGTAGGAGTTTTAAATCTAGTCAATTTTTTTGTTGAAATAGTTCTACATGTGTTTTTAAAATTAACAAATATGTGAATCCCTGTCTCCCTTTCTCTGTAGCCTATTCAGCACATGTATTTTTATAAGCACATATAGAATCCTACCTGATATCACTTGTACACACATGTGAGGTGGCTGAATTGGCAGATGCAAATTGTGAGAAGAGATCACTCCTCCTAAACGCTGTTGGAACTGAAAATTCAACCTACGGGTGAGCTTCCTAGTTGAATAACATTATACATAAATCCATGTTCAGTAAAATGAATATTTTTCGATCTTTGGATTATATATATTTCATGATGAATTTCGATTGGCATATATATTGCTACTTTTTTTTTCTTTTATTGGTTGCTCAAAACATTACAAAGCTCTTGACATATCATATTTCATACATTAAATTCAAGTGGGTTTTGAACTCCAATTTTTACTCCAAATACAGAATGCAGAATCACATCAGTTACACATCCATATTTTTACATAATGTCTTATTAGTTACTGTTGTATTCTGCTACCTTTCCTATGCTCTACTATCCCCCCTCCCCTCTCTTCCCATCTTCTCTCTCTACCCTACCTACTGTCATTCATTTCTCTTATTGTTTATTTTCCCATTACACTCACAACCTCTTATATGTAAATTTTTTGTAACAATAAGGGTCTCCCTCCATTACCATGCAATTTCTCTTTTCTCTCCCTTTCCCTGCCACCTCATGTCTCTGCTTAATGTTAATCTTTTCTTCATGCTCTTCCTCTCTGCTCTGTTCTTAGTTGCTCTCATTATATCAAATAAGTCATTTGGTATTTGTTTTTTTGGGATTGGCTAGCTTCACTAAGCATTATCTGCTCTAGTGCCATGCATTTCCCTGCAAATTCCATGATTTTGTCATTTTTAGTGCTGTGTAATCCTCCATAGTATATAAAAAAAACATTTTTTTATCCATTCATCTATTGAAGGGAATCTGGGTTGGTTCCACAGTGTAGCAATTGTGAATTGTGCTGCTATGAACATCGATGTGGCAGTATCCCTGTAGTACGCTCTTTTAAGGTCTTCAGGGAATAGTCCGAGAAGGGCAATAGCTGGTTCAAATGGTGCTTCCATTCCCGGCTTTCCCAGGAATCTCCATACTGCTTTCCAAATTGGCTGCACCAGTTTCAGTCCCATCAGCAATGTACAAGAGTACCCTTTTCCCCACATCGTCGCCAGCACTTGTTGTTGTTTGACTTCATAATGGCTACCAATCTCACTGGATTGAGATGGTATTTTAGGGTGGTTTTGATTTGCATTTCTCTGACTGCAAGAAATGGAGAGCATTTTTTCATGTACTTATTGATTGATTCTATGTCCTCCTCTGAGAAGTGTCTGTTCAGGTCCTTGGCCCATTGGGTTATTTGTTATCTTATTGTCTAATTATTTGAGTTCTTTGTATACTTTGTATACTCTGGATATTAGGGCTCCATCTGAAGGGTGAGGAGTAAAAATTTGTTCCCATGATCTAGGCTCCATATTTACCTCTCTTATTGTTTCTCTTTCTGAGAAAAAAAATTTTCAGTTTAAGTAACTCCCATTTGTTGATTCTTGTTATTAACTCTTGTGCTATGGGTGTCCTATTAAGGAATTTGGAGCCTGACCATACAATATGTAGATCGGAACCAACTTTTTCTTCTATCAAATGCAGAGTCTCTGATTTGAATCTAGCTCCTTGATCCACTTTGAGTTAACTTTTGTGCATGGCGAGAGAAAGGGATTCATTTTCATTTTGTTGCATGTGGATTTCCAGTTTTCCCAACACGATTGGTTGAAGATGGTATCCTTCCTCAATTGCATGCTTATAGCTCCTTTATCAAATATAAGATAGTTGTAGCTTTTTGTATTAGTCTCTGTGTCCTCCATTCTGTACCATTGGTCCATCCGCCTGTTTTGGTACCAGTACCATGCTGTTTTTGTTATTATTGTTCTGTAATATAGTTTGAAATCTGGTATCGCTATACCGCCTGATTCACACTTCCTGGTTAGAATTGCTTTTGCTATTCTGGGTCGTTTATTTTTCCATATGAATTTCATGATTGGTTTATTTATTTCTACAAAAAATTCCTTTGGGATTTAGATTGGCATTTCATTAAACCTATGGAGAACTTTTTAGTAATATCGCCATTTTGATGATGTTCATTCTGCCTATCCATGAACAGGGTATATTTTTCCATCTTCTAAGATCTTATTCTACTTCTCTTTTTAGGGTTCTGTAGTTTGCATTGTATAAATCTTTCACCTCTTTTGTTAGGTTGATTCCCAAGTATTTAATTTTTTATGAGGATATTGTGAATGCAATGTTTTTCCTCATTTTCTTTTCAGAAGTTTTGTCGCTGATATAGAAGTGGTGATAGAGGACATTCCTGTCTTGTTCCAGATTTTAGAGGGAATGCCTTCATTTTTTCTCCATTCAGAATGATGCTAGCCTGAGGCTTAACATAGATAGCTTTTACAATGTCGAGGTATGTTCCTGTTATCCCTAGTTTTTCTAATGTTTTGAACATAAAAGAATGCTCTACTTTGTCTAATGGTTTTTCTGCATCTATCAAGATGATCTTATGGTTCTTATTTTTAAGTCTAGTGATGTTGTGAATAACATTTATTGATTTCCATATATTGAACCCTCCTTGCATCCCAGGGATGAATCCTAGTTGATCATGGTGCACAATTTTTTTGATGTGCCTTTGTATCCAAACCACCAGAATTTTAATGAAAATTTTTGCATCTAGATTCATCAGAGATATTGGTCTGTAGTTTTCTTTCATTGAGGTGTCTTTGTCTGGTTTCAGAATCAGGGTGATGTTGGCCTCATAGAATGAACTTGGCAGAGCTCCCTGTTTTTCTATTTCCTGAATAACTTGAAAAGTATTGGTATTAAATCTTCTTTAAAGGTTTTGTAAAACTCCGCTGTATACCCATCCGGTCCTGGGCTTTTCTTGGTTGGTAGTCATTTGATTGCTTCTTCTATTTCATCGATTGATATTCGTCTGTTTAAATTGTGTGTATCCTCCTGACTCCGTCTAGGCAAATCATATGACTTAACAAATGTATCGATGTCTTCACTATTTTCTATTTTATTGGAATATAGGTTTTCAAAATAATTTCTAATTGTCTTTCGTATTTATGTAGCTTCTGTTGTGATATTGCCTTTTTCATCCCATATGTTAGTAATTTGAGTTCTCTCGCTTCTTCTCCTCGTTAGCATGGCTAAGGGTCTGTCCATCTTATTTATTTTTTCGAAGAACCAACTTTTAGTTTTGTTAATTTTTTAATAGTTTCTTTTGTTTCAATTTCGTGATTTACGCTCTGATTTTAATTATTTCTTGCCTTCTGCTACATTTGCTGTTGTTTTGCTCTTCCTTTTCTAGGGCTTTGAGATGAAGTGAGAGCTCATTTATTTGTTGTTTTTGTTTTTTTTTTCTTTTTTTGAGGAATGACCTCCAGGCGATGAATTTGCCTCTTGAATCTTGTTTCATTGTGTCCCATTGAATCTGATATGTTGTGTCTGTATTTTCATTTATCTCTAAGAATTTTTTGATTTCCTCTTTTATGTCTTCTGTAATCCATTGATCATTCAGTAATATATTGTTCATTTTCCATGTGATGTAGGATTTTTCCTTCCTTCTTTTACCATTGGTTTCCAGTTTCATTCCATTGTGATCAGAAAAAAATTCATGGTATTATCTCCACCCCTTTATATTTACTGAGTGTTGCCCTACGGCATAATATATGGTCTATTTTTGAGAAGGATCCATGTGCTGGTGAGAAAAAAGTATATCCACTTGATGATGGTTGATATATTCTATATATGTCAGTTAAGTCTAGGGTATTGATTGTGATATTGAATTCTATATTTTTTTTATTCAACTTTTGTTTGGAGAATCTGTCCAATGGTGAGAGAGGTGAGTTGAAGTCTCCCATAATTATTGTGTTGTGGTCTATTTGATTCTTGAAATTGAGGAGAATTTGTTTTATAAATGTGGCAGCACCATTATTTTCTGCGTAAATATTGATAAGTGTTATCTCTTGTTGGTGAATGGTTTCTTTTAACAGTATATAATGTCCTTCCTTATCCCTTTTGATTAAATTAGTCTTGAAGTCGATTTTATTCCGTATGAGGATGGCCACCCCTGCTTGCTTACAAGGACCGTGTGCATGGTATAAATTTTCCCAACCTTTCACCTTCAGCCTGTGTATGTCTTTTCCATTCAGATGTGTCTCCTGGAAGCAACATATTGTTGGATTTGTTTTTTTTAATCCACGTTACAAGCCTATGTCACTTTATTGGAGAGTTTAAGCCATTAACAATTAGAGTTACTATTGATATATGGTTTGTATTGCCACCCGTCTTTGATTATTTATCTTTTTTTTTAAATTTAGTTTGTTTATCCATGATTAGCTTTTCCCCCTCCCTCTGTCATTACTGAGGAAATTCCCACTGATCGTTTTCGTTGTTGATATTCATTTTTTCCTCGTGTAGTGTTTTCCTTAAGATGCTTTGCAATGCTGGTTTTCTGGCTGCAAATTCTTTTAGCTTTTGTTTATCACAAAATATTTTTATTTAGTTGTCTTACCTGAAACTTAATTTTTCTGAATACAGATTTCTTGGTTGTCATCCATTGTTTTTAAGTGTTTGAAATACGTTGTTCCAGGATCTTCTCACTTTCAGAGTCTGTGATGAAAAATCTGTTGTTAACATTTTTGGTTTACCCCTGATTGTAATCTGCCTCCTTTCTCTTGTAGCTTTTAATATTTTCTCTTTGTTTTGTACATTGGATATCTTCATAACAATGTTTCTTGGCATTGGTCTACTGTGATTTTTTTGTGCTCGGTGTCTTGTAAGCATCTACAATTTTTTTTATCCGTTTCCATTTTTATTTCTGGAAAGTTTTCTGTAATTATTTCATTCAGCAGGTTACTCATTCCCTTGGTTTGAATCTCTGTACCTTACTCTATCCAGATGACTCATAAGTTTTTTTTTTTTTATGATATCCCATATCTCTTGGATGTTTTTCTCATGACTTTTTACCAGCATTTCTTTGTTGGCTAGACTTTTTTCAAGATGATATATTTTGTCTTCATTATCTGACATTCTGTCTTCTACTCGCTCCACTCTGTTAGTGATACTCTCAATTGAGTTTTTAATTTGGTTTATCATTTCCTTCATTTCTAGAATTATTGTTTGATTTTTTTATAATCTCTATCTCCTAATAAAGATGCTTAATTTCTTTTTATATCTGTTTATGTAATTCATTTTCAATGTGTTCTTTCACTGTTTGGTTTTGATGTCTCGTATCCTCTTTAAGGTTCCATTCCATCTGTCTAAGGTATTCCTTGAGTTCTTTATATGACCATTTTTCTGATGATTCCTTCTGAATATTTAGGCTGTCCATTGTTGTTTGTACTCCTTTTCTTCCTTGTTTTTTTATGCTGCTCATGTTACTTCTTGTTTTGTTTGACTGCTGAGTTACTGCTTACTCTTATAAATTTATTTGATGCTTCGGAGGAAAGATATTAGAAGGGAAGGGAAGAAGTCACTAAAGAGAATGAGAGTAGGCAGGTAGAATTCAAGGAAGGGGGAATAAGAAAATTGAAAAGAAATGAAAAGACAAAAGAAAAATAGAAAATAAATAAAGAAAAAAAATTTAAATAATAATTATAATTAAAAGATGAAAATTAAAATTTAAAATAATATTAATAATAATAATGATAAAATAAAAAAAATAAAAACATTAAAAAAAGTTAAAGAACAACAACAACAAAAATGAAAATGAAAGAAATAGAAAAAATATAAATTAAAAAAAAATAATAATAAATGCAGTCATAGAGTTCAATTAACTTCTCTTTCAGTAGGTGGAGCTGTGTGCACTGGGCCAAGCTTCTCCTCTGAATAAGTGGGAACCAATCACTGTGCAGCAGCTCTTCCTCCCAGACTTGGCGGATCTCCAATCCTGAGTGCCTAGGGCCTTCTCTTGTGCTTCCTCAAGCCATGCCTTGCTCACCTGTGACGCTCACCACAATAGTGGTTACAAGCCAGAACTCTACTCCTGGCAGCCCTGTTTTCATGAATGCCTGGGCACACTCTCCCTGTTTGCCTCCCTCAGACCCTAGTTTTGTAGAGCTTGGGGCTGAGGACCCCCAGCGAATTTTCTTGCCCTCTGGGAGCCATGCCCCCGGTACGTGGTGTAAGAGACCTCAATTGTCAGCACTTGTGGGATCAGGAGCCGGGAATTCCATGTGCTAGTCCCGAGCAAATCCTGATTCCCTAGGTGTGGCTATCGTGCTCACGGGAGAGCTGGGAGAGGCCCTTAAGGCTGAGCTGGGAGGGGCCCTTAAGGTTTCCCCGCTGTGTTGAGAGAGATGGCTAGGGGATTACACACCTGTCACGCTGGTTTTAAATGAAGTTATCTCCTCTGCCCGTGACGTCATTTCTATGTTATGGTGGTATCCCATGCAAATGGTGACCGTTTGTTCCCTTTGCAAGGTAACCAACGCAACGGGTGGGTCCTGACTGTCTCTCCCAAGCGCCGTTTCAATCCTGTGGCCACTGCTTTTGAAGGCTTGGTTGGCTTTTACATCTGAAAGTTCAGAAGGGCCGAACAGTTATTTCAGTGGGATCTTAGTGCTGAGTCATGAGAACCAGGCAAACCGGAGGTTGAATGCAGCCCATCCAGGCTCGGTGTGTGTTCTGAGGGGCCCAGAATGTTCGCCCCAGATCCACATCAGGTCAACATTGCCTACTGATTCTGAGCAAACAGCATTTAGACAGTTTACGACTCCCTATGCCCGCTCAGCTGAAGAGGTCAGAGACTTGATTTTTCCATGCCTGCCTTCATGATGGATCTCCTGTATTGCTAATTTTTATATCTGTGCATGTGAGTGTGTATGTATGAGAGTGTATATATATATATATATATATATATATATATATATATATATACACTCTCCAGATTTTTTAAAATATGAAATATATGTGTCTTATTATACACTCCCTAAATTCATTCATATTCATATATGTGTATTTATAATCAACTTTCCACAAGATTATTCTCAGAAATAATCATCCACCTGAAATACATATTTGTTTTCTAGTACTGAAAACTAAATTCAGTGAAAGGTGCAAACAAAACCTAATATTTCTACAGTTACTGAGCTAGTTTAACATCAATGCAAGTATATTCTTAGGGGACATGATGTGTATTTTGACTTTCATTTTTATTCAACACTGGTACATTACTACTCCTTCAGTTAATGCACATCATAGGATATATATTTCGTTCACAAGTTAGAAAATTTATAGGCATTTGTTTCACGATCAATCACTTCCTGATTCAGAAAACATGATTCTTCTATGTTTCTTGACTGGTCTTTTCATGAGACTTCTTTCCAAACACATTATTTTCGTTTAACATCATCACTTATAAAGCAAAACTCAAACACCCTTCATGATAAACCATAATCCTAATATTACCATTAGATATATAACTGGTTGGAATGAATGATTATATATCAATATAAGATTTCTTATATATTTTCAGATTTCAATTCAATCCATTATTTAAAGTGGAACCAGTTACATTATTTATTCATATTATCATCTATTCATGCATTATCTCTATATTCATAGACACAGGGTACACCTCTTTGTACCCCTAATACTAATGTATATGTCTTCAAAATATTGCTCCCAGACATAGTGAAAGAAATACTCATGTTACCTGATCTACATATACATTTTACCACAGTAATATTCTGAACAAAAAAAATGTAAAGGTCACACTTATGATTGTACCAAAGCCTAAAAGGAAAGTGAACATGGATAACTAATAACATCCGTGTCCAGGTTGCCTAATGCTCTCAAATGTAAATCCCATTGGTGACAACATATTTGTTTTTACCTATGATTATATATTCAAACTCAACCCTGTTGAAAATGTCTAATCCTATCACTCATTTATACTTTGCCTGATTTCGTTATGTCGCTATTGATACTTGCTTTTCTACATAATTTCCCCAGTTCATTATTGTGAATGACTCTTCACATGTACTGACATTTACATTCACTCTCTAAACGAAACCCTATTGCTAAATAAGCTTTTTATTCCAAATCATATTCTCACTCTTCTTCCTAAACCTACCGACTATCTTTCTAATCCTACCGACTATCACTTTTTGACTGGATGTTCTCTTCTACATTCAATCATCCAAGGTACACGGTCCTATGCCATTGTATATTGATTTAACTGAGACAATTGTACAGAACGTAATTCAACACTATGTATCCCAATCAAGGGCCCAATGCCCTTCTGGGCTTCAAATCTTTCTTAGATTTCCGTTTTCATACATATATTTCACTTATATATTCTTATAAATATCGCAGGTACCCAATCCCTTTATTCATCCTGCAGAATGATTCCTAACCCAAATCGAACATATAATTAACCCTAACCATACACTAACTTTACCGAAGAGCAGGGACAGAGTTGGTATTAAAATACAGAAATGTAGGGTATCTTCACCTGCTGAGAACCTCAAATGTTCATTTAGAAATGATCCCTGGTGAAGATGAAGGCAGCTATAAAAGACCTCAGAAAGCAAAAGTCATCTTCCATGGCAATCATCCTGGTCGGGTTGAAGGGTTGTGTCTGAATCATTCTCTCTCTTCTTAATGTATACAAGATGGACCAAACCAGTTCTGTGTGGAGAGCTGTTCTGGGGTGGTTATGATTGATATGACATTCTAACTTGTGAAAGTGTTACAGGAAAACTGGGGCAGCCTCCACCTCATGGGACTTTTGGAAGCAACTGTTAGGGCAAAGTGGTTGTCAAGGCAGTGACATAATTCAGATCCTGAAGAAAGTGACCTCACCTCACTTCTTTGGTGATAAAACTCTCTGAACTTGGGATCCAGGAAGCCAGGCACTCAGAGACAGTCCCTGTCCCAGTCCCAGTGGTCTCACATGTTTGGATTTACCAAGGACAGAATCAGTCTTTCTTGGAACCTACAGATGTGAGGATGACGAAATGCCAGGAAACCTTTGAAGAGGGGCTTTTCCTGAGAAAGCAGGTAGTGTCTCACCACTGGCTCTTGACAACTTCACAGAGTTGGCCATGCAGACCAGAACTGAGACAGGAGAGGTCATTTTGGGGAAACATAGTATGGCCCACCAGTCAGAGGACACTCCGGAGAGTCACAGACCTACTTGGGGGAAGGAGGTGCCTTTTTGGGTGTGGGTGTGATTTTGTGGTTTTGGCTCATGTTCTCAGAATAGGTAGGAAAGGCGGTTTGTTTGGTTTAGAGTGGACTATTTTTAGTAAGTCCTTTGACAATGCGAGTGTCTGTGTATCCCACTGTGTTCATGATTGTAGACATTAGAAGAGAGAATGGATCAATGGATGTTTCCTGTCTACTAGAAAGCTTGCCAGCATTCATTGTGCCCAATATATGAGTGGACTCAGGCTTGCCTTATAGATGGGCAACACCTACTAGCTTCATAATTTCCTGTTTTCTCCTTCAATTCTGGCAACACTCCAGAATAGTATCATGGTTTTGTGTCCAAGATATGTACCACCTCCAATATCTGTGACATGGCCATGTACTAGATAGTTGAAGGGAATGTCTAGCATCTCAGAAATCTCAGATATCATTTGACCAGGAAAGTCTCAGTGGAGAAACCCTGCTTTGGTCCTTTTGCTTACCTATTGTTCTGTTGCCCTGAATGTCAGGAAGATCTTTGCCTCAAGCCACCACTTTGTGAAGCCTGAAGAAAACAGTTTTCAAATGCAAATAAATGGGCATCACCTGTGGATCCATGCTTAATTGCTTTGAAAAGGGATATGTCTGAATCAGTCTCTTGGCCCTGTGTGAGGCTGTGGCTTAGATTCTCAGCACCTGATGGATCTAAAGATAGATCCCATGCATGCATCCAAAACCAAAATGGCAAAAAGATCAGATATTGTTGATTAACTCTCTTGCCTTCCTCTGGTAGGTTCCTGAAATCCATCAAGTGAGAACAGGGATCCTTTGGGTCAAATAAGTTCTTCAAAACCCAGCAGAGGCTAGCCCATAGATGCTTGTTTTTTCTCATGACTCCAATTCACTTAAAGAATCTAAACCTCAAAGTCAGTAGTCCTCAAGTTGGAGAAGCCAAACAGTATTAAAGGAAGGCCTATTTGATCACTCCTGGTTTACAGGAAGGGTGTCCACGCCACCCTGACTTTAGGCAAATGAGGGGCAGGAAGCTTATTTTGGACACTGACGTGGGCTGCTCCCCTCATGGAAACCTCCAGCCACAGGTTATGATGAGTGTCTATATGGAAGAAGATTTGGGCCATGTGGGAGTGTTTTGGTTTTAATTGTGGACATTTGAATGGTGGTTGGAAGAGATGACTGGGTCCACCTGGGCTTGCACTCTGGTGTGATTCCCCTTAGAGACTGAGTTCTGGTACTGATCTCAGAGAAGTATTGCCATGAATTGTGTTGGGATTTTAGATGGCCATGCATGAGAGTTGCCCTTGGAAAGTGACATCTAGGCCCAAGTTGACTTTCCAAAGATCACAGGAAATCTCATCCAGGATATCACATGATTTTATTCTTAAAGACTTGGCAGCCATTTTTGAGAGTCAAAACACACATGGACCTCACATTGTAGACTTAAATGGGCCTGGCTTAATCTGACATTTTGGCCACTCTTTGGGAAGCCTTGCCTGTGAGAATTCTCCAGAGTTTTCATTGAAATGAGCTTAGTCACCATTTAATGGTTCCTGAATAAATTGAAACCCACAGTGCCTCCAACTTCTTTCTTGAAAATTGGCTAGATAAATACCATAAAAATTTTTGAAATTCCCATGACCGGGTGGCAGGAGAACATTTGGATGTCCTGTTGCTGATCATGAGTATGTAAGACAGTGCCCTGATTGACTTGGTTTTATGAAAATGGTGTAGAACAGAGATGCCAGTAAGTTGGATCCTGCTGAGTAGTTGTCCTAGAGCAGTGGTTGGCAGGTGGGTGATAAAACATCTGTGGTGGGCCATGTGGATCTGCCATTGGCTTGCAAATTGATTGTGACTGACATTTTGCAGCCAGTAGACTCTTATATGTAAAAGCATATTGTTATATGGAGAGGTTTCAGGGCAATGTTCAAAATCAGGTTGCTATGGTCAATGGGGCAAGCAATGTGGGATAGAAGCCTGGTTGGTGCATACTCCTGTAGAACCCGACCCACCACAATTGACAGAACTCACTTCAGCACTGTGTCCCTGTTGAACTCTTTGTAATTCATGAAGCAAATTCCAAACTCCCAGTGCAGCAGCAAGAAACACCACGAATAGTGGAGGATGACCAAATGGATTTACAGTCCACACGGGGAGACACTTAGACCCCAGTGGCCACAAGTTACATACAAATAGAAAATTCAGCACTGATGCCTCATGTTCATTGGAAAATAAGAAACAATGTCATTCATGTCACATAGATGAAGACCCAGCTTTGATGGTCTCACTCCAACTGAAGCTAATGCTCCTGACAACAGCATATATTTCATTGCCCAACCTTAGAGGCAGTTTCTCCAGATGTCAGGCTGGCAGAACTTCATGTTTGTGGAGTGTTTACCCTGTCCCTTACTTTTGGAAACTCCTCTACCACCTCCAAATTTGTGAACTCCTGAGCATTTTCCATTCCACATATGTATTCACAGATTTTCTAAATCTTCTCCTCTAATTGTGTCTTATGTAGGGCGAAGGTAATGTCAAGGCATTGTTCTGAATGAGAGTGGGAAGATATTTGTGTAGCACATATTTGCATACACATTGGATACATTTTCCAATTTTCCATTCGAAATACTGCATCCCTGACACTAACACATACCCTACTAGACTTTGACTTCTTATCCTAATTTGATGGAGAATAATAACCCAAAGAGAATACAAATACAAGAGGTTCACAGGAGGCATGGTGTATAATTGGACTTGCCTTTCATATGATAAATGGTAGGTGTTATAAATCTAGCGAATTTTAATTGAAATAGTTCTCCATGTGTTTTAAAAGTTAACAAATATGTGAATAACTGTCTCCCTTTCTCTGTAGCCTATTCATCACATGTATTTTTATAAGCACATATAGAATTCTACCTGGTATCAGTTGTACATTTGGTGAGGGGCTGGCTTAGCAGATACAAATTGTGAGAAGAGATCACTCCTACTTAATGCTATTGGAACTGAAAATTCAACATATGGGTGAGCTTCTTAGTTGAACAACATAAATCCATGTACATTAAAATTAATATTTTTGGATCTGTGGATGATATATATTTCATGGTGAATTTCAATTCACATACATAATGCTACTTTTTAATGTCTGTGTGTGTGTGTGTGTGTCTGTGTGTATATATATATATATATATTCACTCTCCAGATTTTTAAAAATATTTAGTATATTTTTTTATACCCTCCCTAAATTCATTCATATTCATGTATGTGGATTTATAATCAACTTTTCACAAGATTATTCTCAGAAATATTCCTCCACCTGAAATACATATTTTTTTCCTAGTACTGAAAACTAACTTTGGGGGATCACATGATGGCGGCGAATGGAGTGCATTACCCCCATGTACCGCGTCACTGTGCGGGAGAATGACGAGTTAGAACGGCTAAAACCTATCTTGTTAGGAATTTCCAGCAAATTTGGGGTGCTCCACAACCTAGTGGACATATATCCATCTCACGAGGATCAGCTACCGGGGCTCAAACGCGAGTGATTTGTCCGCACGGAGGGTCATGCTGCTTATTCAGCAAATTGCCCTGTAGCTAGAGTCTGTGGTGCGCACTGGGAAACGACGAGATAGCATCGCAAATATACAGTGGTGCGGATTCTATGGGCTCCTGCCAGCTATGCAATTACTGTGCTCAGTGCTGAATTCTGGGATTGAGACGGGGATGGATGTGGTCCAATTCCGTTCTCCATACCGGTCAGACCACAGAGGAAGCCAGCGTCCACCATCTTGAAGAGCTGACGTCACCATCCCTGTTTTCGACTGATCGCAGCTCATTCAGCTATAGAACAGGTAATTTCAGGATGCCATTCACCTTTGTCTCGCAGACAAATTACTCAGGCTCAGTGCTAAAGAACCCGCAGAAACTGCGTCTTGGAGCCTGCTCCTATTAGAACATACACTGAGCCCAGAGCGGCCAAATTTGGCCTCCCCGAACTGATCTTGCTCAGGGCTAAAGAACCCGTGGAAACTGCTTCCCGGTCCGGGTCTTGCTGAATAATGTGGAGGTAAATATCAACCGAGCCTTCATAGGCAGTGGCAACAGGATTGAGACGGGGCTTGTGAGGGCAAGTCAGGACTCACCCATTGCATTGGTCACCCAGCAAAGGGAACGAAATGCTGCCTTTTGCATGGGATACCAACATGGCAGAGATCTGATGTCATCAGAAAGCAGCGGAGGAGATAACTTCATTGATACCAGCGGTGACAGAAACAGTTAGTCTCCTGGTAAAGAAAGTGAGTCACAAACACCCGAGTCTCTCTCACTTTTTCATCAAGCCAGAGGGGCAGAGCAGAGCCGCTGCCCATGCTCAGAACAGGCCCAGCGACACACCTGCATGATAATCACTTCACCCCAGTTGGAATAGATTAAGAGCAGAGCCGCCGCAGGTGCCCAGAACAGGCCCAGTGACCAGCAGGCGTGGTAGTAACGTCACCTCAATTGGAGTAGTTGCAGAGCAGAGCCTTCTCCCGCGCCTAGTACAATCCAAGTGGCCCACCGGCATGGTAGTCACGTCATCCCAATAGGAGTAGGGGCAGAGCAGAATCTTTGCACGTGCCCGGAACAGGCCCAGCAACCTACCGGCTTGGTAGTCACGACACCCCAATTGGAGTAGCGGCAGAGCAGAGCCACCACCCGCGCCCTCAAGGTAGACAAAATTTGCACCTGACCAGCAGAAGAGGCCCAGTGGCCTGCCAGCATGGCAGACACTTCACCCATTTGGAGTAGGGGCAGAGCATATCCATCGCACATGCCCTCAAGGTAGGCAGACCTGTGACCGATCACAGAACAGGCCCACCCACCCGCCGGCGTGGTAGTCACGTCACCCCAATTGGAGTAGGGGCAGAGCAGAGCCGCCGCCCGCGCCTCCAAGGTAGGCAGACCTGCGACCGATCGGCAGAACACCCCAGGGGTCCACGGGTGTGGTAGACACGTAACACCAATTGGAGGAGGGGCAGAGCCGAGCCGCCTCCCACGCCTGCATGGTAGGCAGACCTGCGACCGATCAGGAGAACAGGCCCAGCGGCCCATCAGCGTGGTAGATAGATCACCCCAATTGGAGAAGCAGCACAGCCACCCCCTGCCCCTGCAAGGAAGATTTTTCAAATATACAAGAGCAATATAAATATATAGGGGGAAAATTTCAAAATCACAACAGTTTCACCAAGCAGAAAGAAACGCGAGCCATATGAAAAGACAAAGAAAAAAGGACCACAAGAAATGCAGGTCAACACAAATTTAGAAGAGTTAATAGCTGCAGCAGATGGAATGTCAGATAAAGAACTCAGGATATACACGCTTCAGATGATCTGGAGTCTCCAGGAAGACATTAGACAGCAAAATCAGACAATGAAAGATCACTTCGACAATGAATTACACAAACAAATCCAAGAAGCAAAAGATCAATTATACAGGGAGATAGAAGTTGTAAAAAATAACAAACAGAAATCCTAGAAATGCAGGAAGCAATAAACCAACTTAAAAACTCAACTGAGAATACTACCATCAGAGTAGAACACTTAGAAGATAGAACATCAGACAATGAAGACAAAGTATTTCAACTTGAAAAGAACATAGACAGCTCAGCAAGACTGTTAAGAAACCATGAACAGAACATCCGAGAAATATGGGATAACATAAAGAGACCAAACTTTTGAGTCATTGGGATACAGGAAGGTATAGAGGTCCAAACCAAAAGAATGAGCAATGTAATCAATGAAATAATATGAGAAAACTTCCCAGACTTGAAGAATGAGACAGACTCCCAAGTCCTAGAAGCCAACAGGACGCCGAATGTGCAAAATCATAAGAGATCCACACCTAGACACATTATAATGAAGATACCCAACATACAGAATAAAGAGAGAATTTTAAAAGCTACAAGAGAAAGGAAGCAGATTACATTTAGGGGTAAACCAATCAGGATAACAGCTGATATTTCAACACAGACTCTGAAAGCTAGAAGATCCTTGAAATATATGTTTTTGTCAGGAGCTTTAGCTTCATTTCTAGTGAAAGCATCAAAGCTGCGTCTGCATCTATGTAACCTGGAGGACATGGTTTCTTATTTTCCAAAAGACATAAGGCGGCAGTGCTAAATTCACTCTTTGTAGGTAAACTGTGGCCACTTAAGGCTAAGTGTCTCCTGTGTGGACTATGAAGCCATTTGATCATCCTCCACTTTTCATGGTGTTTCTTGCCGCTGCACTGGGAGTTTGGTATTTGTTTCACTAAATAAAACGAGTTCAACTGAGACCCAGTGCTGAAGGGAGTTCTGTCATGTGTGGTGGGTCAGAGTCTGCAGGAGAATTCACCAACCAGGATTCTATCCCACATAGATTGCCCCCTTGACCATAGCAACCTGATTCTGAACATTGCCCTGAAAATCTGCATATAAAAAGATGCCTTTACATGTAGAGGTTTCAGACATATAAGTTTCTGCTGGATGCACCATGTCAGTCTCAAGCCCTTTCGAAGCAATGGCAGATCCACATGGCCCCACAAGAGATGTTTTATCACACACCTGCACACCACCGCTCTAGGCCCACTATTCAGTAGGCTACAAGTTACTGGCATTTCTATTCTTCATCATTTTCATGAAACCCAGACAATCAAGGCACTGTCTGGTACACTCATGATGAGCCAAAGGACATGAAAGGTTCTCCAGTGCCACCTGGTCATTGGAATGGCAAAAATTTCATGGTATTTATGTAGTCACTTTTCAATGATGAAGTTGGAAGCACTGTGGGTTTCAATTCATTCAGGAACCATTAAATGGTGAGGAAGCTCATTTCAATAAAAGCTCTGGGGAACTCTCACAGGCAATTTTTCCCAAGGAGTTGGCTAGATCTCAGTTTACAAGGGCGAATCTCATTAGTGGCCTATTCCACTGCCACACAAATGACCACAATTGAAACCAAAACACTCCCACATGACCCTCATCTTCTGCCATAGAGAAACTCATCATAACCTCTTGCTGCAGGTTTCCATGAGGGGTGCAGCCCAAGACAGTGTCCAAAATAAGCTCACTTACCCCTCAATTGCCTAAAGTCAGGTTGGCCTGGACACCCTTCCTGTGAACCAGGAGTGATCAAATAGGCCTGCCCTTAATACTGCTCTGCTTCTCCATTTTGACTCTTACTGATTGTTGAGTATAAATTCCTTTGTGTGAATTGGAGTCATGAGAAAATCCAAGCACCTATGCATTAGCCTCTGCAGGGCTTTGAAGAACTCATTTGACCCAAATGATATCTATTCTCACTTGATAGAGGTCAGGACTTACAGAGGAAGGCAAGAGACTTCATCCACATTGACTGCTCTTATGGCCATTTTGGTTTTGGATTCACAGATGGGATCTTTCTGTAGATCCATCAGGTGCCGAGAATCTAAGCCCCAGCCTCACATAGGGCCAAGGGGCTGATTCAGACACATCCCTTTTTAAGCAATTAAGCAAACAGCTACAGGTGATGCCCATTCATTTTCATTTGAAAACTGCTTTCTTCAGGATTTACAAAGGGGTTGCCTGAGGCAAAGAAATTCCTGACGTTCAGGGCAACAGAACAATAGGTTAGCAAAAGGCCCAAAGCAGGGTTTCTCCACTGAGACTTTACTGGTCACACTGATATCTGAGTTTTCTGAGATGCTCCCATTGCCTTCAGCTATCCAGTACATGGCCATGTAACAAATCTTGGAGGCGGTACATATCTTGGACACCAAATCATGAGACTATTCTGGAGAGTGGCCAGAATTCAGGAAGAAAACTGGAGCTTAGGAAGATAGTAGGTGTTGTCCATTCATAAGGCAAGCTGCAGTCCATTCATCAATTGCACAGGATGAATGCTGGGAAGCTTTCTACTAGACAGGACACTTCCATTGATGCATCTCTTTTCAAATGTCAACAACCACGGACACTGTGGGATACACTTTTAGAAACCCTCGCCGTGTCAAACGACCTTCTAGAAACAATCCACTCAAAAACAAACAATCCACTATTCCTACCTATTCTCAGAACATGTGACAAAACCACAAACTCACACCCACACCCACAAAGCACCTCCTTCCCAGAAGTAGGTCTTTGATTATCCGGAGTTTCCTCTGACTGCTGGGCCATACTATGTTCCCCCGAAATGGCCTGTACTTTCTCAGATCTGGTGTCTTTGCCAGAACAACTACCTGCTTTCTCAGGAAACAGCCATCTTCATAGCTTTCCTGGCATTTGGCCATCCTCACATCAGTTGGTACCAATAAAGACTGACTCTGTCCTTGGTAAATACAATCAAGTGTGCCAACTGTGACTGGGACTGGCTCTGGGGGCCTAGCTTCCTGGTTCCAAAATTCAGAGAGTTCCATTACAAAGGAAGTGAGGGGAGGTCACTTTTTTCAGGAACTGAATGAGGTCACTGCCTTGGCAACCACTTTGCTCTAACAGTTGCTTGCAAGGGTCCCATGAGATGGATGCTGCCCCAATTACTGTGACATTTTCACAAGTTAGAATGGTATATCAAACATAGCCACCCAGGAACAGCTCTCCACACAGGCTTGGTTTGGTCCATCTTCTCTACATTAAGAAGAGAGAGGCTGATTCAGACACAACCCTTCATCCTGACCAGGCTGTTTGCCATGGAAGATGATCTTTGCTCTCTCAGGTTCTTCATACCTGCCTACATGTTTTCCAGGGATAATTTCTGCATGGACCATTTAGGTTCTAAGTAGCTGGAAGATCCCCTCCATCCCTGCATTGTAAGACCAACTCTGTTCCAGCTCTTCTGTAATGTTAGATTGAGGGAACAGTGTATGGTTAGGCTTAATAACCAGTTCGATTTGGGTTAGGAATCATTCTACGGGATGTATAATGGTATTGGGTAACTGCGATACTTACAAGAATATATAGGTGAAATATAAGTATGAAAACAGAAATCCAGGTAAGATTTGAAGTCCAGAAAGTCATTGGGTCCTTGATTGGATTACTTAGCTTGAATTACGTTCTGCACAGATATGTCAGATAAATTGATATACAATGGCATAGGAACTTGTACCTTGGATGATTGATTGTAGAAGAGAACATCCCCTCAAACAGAGATAGTCAGTAGGATCAAGAAGATAGTTGGTAAGTATCAGAAGAACAATGAGTATAGGATTTGGACCAAAAGTTATTTAGCAATAGGGTTTCGGTTACAGAGTGAATTTCAATAAAAGCACATGTGGAGGGTCTCCAACAATGATGAAGTGGGGAAAATATGTAGGAATGCAGATATCAATAGAGACATTAGGAAATCAGGCAAAGTATAAAGTGAGTGATAGGATTAGATATTTTCAACAGGGTTGAGGTTGAGCATATAATCTTAGAAAGAAACAAATATGCAGTCACCAATAGGATTGACATTTGAGAGCATAAGGCACACTGGACATGGATGATTTTAGTAATCCATGTTCACTTTCTATTTAGGATTTGGTAGAATCATAAGTGTGACCTTTGAATTTTGTGTCCAGAATATTACTGTGATGAAATGTATATGTAGATCAGGTGACATGAGTATTTCTTCCACTATTTCTGGAAGCAATATTTTGAAGACATATAAATTTGTATTGGGGCTACAAAAAGGTGCACCCTGTGTCTATGAATACAGAGGAAATGCATGAATAGACCATACTGTGAATAAATAATAAAACTGGTTTCAACTTGAAACAATAGATTGAAATAAATGTGAAAATATATAAGAAATCTTATATTAATATACAATCATTCATTCCAACCCATTATACATTTAATGGAAATATGAGGATTTTGGTTTATCATGAAAAGTGTGTGAGTTTTGCTTCAAATTGATTATGGAAATCGAAAATAATTTGTTTGGAAAGAAGTCTCATGAAAAGACCAGTCAAGAAACCTGGAGGAATACATGTGTTCTGAAGCAGGAAGCGATTGAAAGTGAAACAAATGCCTATAAAATTGCGAAATTGTTGATGAAATATATGTCCTATTGTGGTAAGCCATTGTTGTAGATTGTGGCCGCCATTAGAAGATGGCGCCGGCTTCCACTGTGGCCTGTGATAAACAAATTCTTTTGTGGAGAGTTGGCACGCTATCCCTTGCCACCCTATAAGAAAGATGCACGCAGCGGCTTAAGATTGGTACGTGGGAGACTTTATTAGGCTGTGCTTGGGCGCTCGCCAGTAGAGAGGGGGGTCACAAAAAGATACTTTAATCAAGGCCTGAATAAACTGCTGAAAGAAGATTCCTGAGTTGCGTCTTCCTTGCGGGCAAGGGGTCGCGACAAGTGGTGCTGAAAACCCGGGAACCAGAACTTTCAGCAGTCAGGGGTGGTGAACCAGTTAGTCCCAGGTAAGTAGGACCCGCGGTCAAAGCGGAGATCAGTCCTAGATAAGTGGGACCCGCTTTCAAAGCGGAGATCAGTCCCAGATAATTGGGACCCGCTATCAAAGCGGAGATTAGTCCTAGGTAATTGGGACCCGCTATCAAAGCGGAGATTAGTCCTAGGTAATTGGGACCCGCTATCAAAGCGGCAGCTCCTCTGTAAAGCCAGAGAGAGCATTACATCTTATTGCAGCTGCACTGTGTACTTTCGCTCTTACTTTCACTTTTGTTTTTTGTGTGTCTTTTGTTGTGTCATGGGTGCCGTATCTTCAAGTCCGCTTCTCCTGGCCCTAGATAACCTGTTACGTTCCAAGGGCCTAGAAGTGAAACGTAGTACTTTACAGAGATTTTTACAGAAGACAGATATTGTTGCACCGAGGTTCGCGTTCTCGGGTAGCCTCACTCTACCTAGCTGGGATAAGTTAGGCACAGATCTTGACTTTGCTTCT
Source organism: Callospermophilus lateralis (assembly GCF_048772815.1). Classification (NCBI taxonomy): domain Eukaryota; kingdom Metazoa; phylum Chordata; class Mammalia; order Rodentia; family Sciuridae; genus Callospermophilus; species Callospermophilus lateralis. The sequence continues at coordinate 293,575 of NW_027511080.1, forward strand.
GAGCAGGGCATATTAGATGGTGGGGTGATACCCCTTTGGAAGATGATCCGTAGTTGCCTCGCAGATGGCAGATGTCAGGAAGCACTTACTAAAGGACAAGAAGTTTTAGAGCAATTGCATGAAGAAAGATCAGAAATGGCAGGCAGTGAGGTATTTCAGGATGGTGGGAGTGTGCGGAGCGAGAAACAGGGGAGGAAACAATTATCTCCGGCAATCAGTGACGTATTTCAGGAGGATGGCAGTGTGCGGAGCGAGAAACAGGGGAGGAGGCGATTGTCTCTGGCACGGAGTGAAATATTTCAGGAGGAAGGGAATGTGCAGAGCGAGAAACGGGGGAGGAAATGATTGTATCCAGATCTCAGTACACTGCGCACACTCCCATGCAAAAGTGGGTCAGAAGAGGAGGACGATGAGGAGGAGGAGCTCGGGAGACTGTCTCAGCAGCTAGGAAGTCTAACTATGGGAGAAGGGAACAAAAATAAACAGGAGCTCAGAAGAAAAAAAAATGATCCTCTGGACCCGCCGCCGTACGGTGGGGGTGATTCGAGGAGAGCTTTCCATGCCCAAACACGGGGGCTGGTAACATTTTTACTGATGGTTCCAAGTCTGGAATGGGAGCCTACATAATTAATGACTCTCCCCCTATCCAGCATCAATTTGCTCCTGGAAATCCACAATGGGTAGAACTACAAATTGTTATTGAAGTTTTTAAACAGTGTTCTTTTCCTTTTAATCTTATTTCGGACTCCAGCTATGTGGTACAAGCACGAAAAGTCCTGGAGGCCGTGGGAACTATTAGTGATGCCCACAATGTGTCTGTTTACTTTACTCAGCTTCAACAGCTTATCTCTAACCGCACTGCTTCTTTTTATCCAATGCATATCAGGGCTCACACCTCTCTTCCTGGTCCGTTATCCCAAGGTAATGCCTGTGCGGACTTAGCCACTAGAGGTCAATTGATATGCTTGGCTTCCTCCTTAGAGGGGGCTAAGTTGTTTCACCAAAACTTCCATGTTAATGCATTAACGCTGCGCAGGCGTTTTTCCATTTCAAGAGCGGATCCTCAGCAGATAGTATTGCAATGTCCCCATTGTGTCACATTTCTTCATCCCCCTAATTATGGAGTAAACCCACGGGGATTAAAGCCATTGATTGTTTGGCAAATGGATGTGACACATATACCTGACTTTGGTAACCTTAAGTATGTGCATGTTTCCGTTGATACGTGCTCTGGAATTATCCATGCTTCTGCTTTATTGGGAGAAAAGGCACATAATGTCATTACTCACTGTTTAGAGGCATGGGCAGCATGGGGTGCACCTGCATCCCTTAAGACTTATAATGGAACTGCTTATACTGGCAGACAATTTACAGCTTTTTGTTCTACTATGGGAGTGCAACTTACTCATGGTTTGCCTTATAATCCTCAAGGACAAGGCATTGTTGAGCGTGCTCATCGCACCTTAATGGAAACTTTACAAAAACAAAAAGGGGGAATAGGAGCTGAACACACTCCTAAAGAACGCCTGTCCTTAGCTCTCTTTACCATTAATTTTTCGAATTTGGATATTCATGGTCGCTCTGCGGCCGATAGGCATGTGTCCCCTCAGCCCTCTGTGATTGGCTATGTTAAGTGGAAGGAAGTTCTTACGGGCCAATGGTACAGCCCTGACCCCGTGCTGACATGGGCATGAGGATCTGTATGTGTTTTTCCCCAGGATCGTACGGAACCGTTGTGGGTCCCTGAACGCTTGACAAGAAGAGTCTCGACATCAACTGACCAGCAACAAGAGATACCACAACAATCCTGTGATGAAGATCTTCATTCTGCTAAGTGCTCTGGCTCTGGTGCTGGTGCCGATGGCACAGGCGACACCAATGCGGTGGTGGGCAGTGGCACGGGCCTGGCCAATGCCGATGCCGGTTTATGGTAATTCTAGTGTCCTCCCCACTCTTTTTTCAACCTCATGTGAGATGTCTGCTCCCTGTGCCTCTCCTAGAGGGGACATGGAGAGAATTTTTAATCAATCTCAAGTTAATCTCACAGGAGTTTTTTGTTTCAGCCTTAGAAACGCTAATTGCATTAGCCTTAAGACCAAAAATTTGACTATCTGGGAGGACCCATTGCGGTCCAATCAGGTCTCAGGAAGCATTATCAGTGCTGTATTGAGCAAGGTTGCTTCGGGGAAGCAATCAGGCTCAGAGACCCCCGCAAACAGCAGCTCTGCTCTTAACATAACTACCTTGGCTATTATCTCCGAGGCGTGGTAGTCAAATCACCTGAATTGGAATAGTTGCAGAGCAGAGCCTTCTCCCGCACCTAGTACAATCCCAGTGGCCCACCGGCATGGTAGTCAGGTCACCCCAATATTAGTAGGGGAAGAGCAGAGCCTTCGCCCGCACCCAGAACAGGCCCAGCAACCTGCCGGCATGGTAGTCACGACCACCCAATTGGAGTAGGGGCAGAGCAGAGCCATCACCCGCGCCCGCAAGGTAGGCACACCTGCACCTGACTGGCAGAAGAGGCCCATCGCCCTGCCGGCACGGCAGACACTTCACCCCATTTGGAATAGGAGCAGAGCAGATCCATTGCCCGTGCCCGCAAGGCAGGCAGACCTGCGACAAACTGGCGGAACAGGCCCAGCAACACACCTGCATGGTAGTCACGTCACCCCAATTGGAATAGGGGCAGAGCAGAGCCGCCGCCAGCACCTACAATGTAGGCAGACCTGCGACCGATCGGCAGAACACCCCAGGGGTCCACGGGTAATAGCTGCAGCAGATGGAATGTCAGATAAAGAACTCAGGATATACATGCTTCAGATGATCTGGAGTCTCAAGGAAGACATTAGACAGCAAAATCAGACAATGAAAGATCACTTCGACAATGAATTACACAAACAAATCCAAGAAGCAAATGATCAGCTATACAGAGAGATAGAGGTTGTAAAAAATAACAAACAGAAATCCTAGAAATGCAGAAAGCAATGAACCAACTAAAAAACTCAATTGAGAAGACTACCAGCAGAGTAGAACACTTAGAAGATAGAACATCAGACAATGAAGACAAAGTATTCCAACTTGAAAAGAACATAGACAGCTCAGCAAGACTGTTAAGAAACCATGAACAGAATATCCAAGAAATACGGGATAACATAAAGAGACCAAACCAAAGAGTCATTGGAATACAGGAAGGTATAGAGGTTAAAACCAAAGCAATGAGGAATGTATTCAATGAAATAATACGAGAAAACTTCCCAGACTTGAAGAATCAGACTGACTCCCAAGTCCTAGAAGCCTACAGGACGCCAAATGTGCAAAAATATAAGAGATCCACACCTAGACACATTATAATGAAGATGCCCAACGTACACAATAAGGAGAGAATTTTAAATGCTACAAGAGAAAAAAAGCAGATTACATTTAGGGGTAAAAAAATCAGGATAACAGCTGATCTTTCAACACAGACTCTGAAAGCTAGAAAATCCTTGAATAACATTTTTCAAACACTGAAAGAAAATGGATTCCAACCAAGAATTGTGTATCCAGTGAAATTAAGCTTCAGGATGGAAGATAAAATTATAACCTTCCATGATAAAAAAAAGTTAAAATAATTTGTAGCTAGAAAACCATCTCTTCAAAACATCCTCGGAAAATATTACAGGAAGAAGAAAGGGAAATAACAATAAAAACCAACAGTGGGATGTAGTACAGTAAAAGTGGGAAATAATCAAAGAAGAAAACAATCCATGTTTAATAACATAAATAAACAAATAGGGCTAGAAGAACAACCATTATCTCAATAATAACTGTAAATGTTAATGCCTTAAACTCACCAATTAAGAGACAGAGGCTAGTAGAATGGATCACAAAACAAGACCCAATAATATGCTGCCTACAGGAGACGCATTTGATAGGAAAAGACATACATAGACTGAAGGGGAAAGGTTGGGAAAAATCATATCACTTATATGGATTTCGGAAACCAGTAGGAGTGTCCATACTCATATCAAATAAAATAGATTTCAAGCCAAAGTTAATCAAAAGGGATAAAGAGGGACACTATATACTGCTCAAGAGAACCATACAGCAACAAGTCATAACCATTATAAATATATATATGCCCCAAAACAATGGTGCAGCTATGTCCATCAAACAAACTTTTCTCAAGATCAAGAGTCTAATAGACCACCATACAATAATCATGGGAGACTTCAACACACCTCTCTCACCACTGGACAGGTCTTCCAAACAAAAGTTGAAATAGAAAACTATAGAACTCAATAACACAATTAATAACCTAGACTTAATTGACATATATAGAATATACTCCACAACATCAAGCAGTTACATTTTTCCTCAGCAGCACATGGATCCTTCTCAAAAATAGATCATATATTATGTCACAGGGCAATTCTTAGACAGTATAAAGCAGTAGAGATAATACCATGCATCTTATCTGATCATAATGGAATATAAACTAAAAAATCAATGATAAAAGAAGGAAGGAAAAATCATGCATCACTTGGAGAATGAACAACAGGTTATTGAATGAACAATGGGTTATAGAAGACATAAAGGAGGAAATTAAAAAATTCTTAGAGATAAATGAAAACACAGGCACAACATATCAGAATCTATGGGACACATTGAAATCCGTTCTAAGAGGAAAATTCATTGCTTGGATTTCATTCCTTAAAAAAAGAAAAAAACAACAGCAAATAAATGATCTCATACTTCATCTCAGAATCCTAGAAAAAGAAGAGGAAAACAACAGCAAAATAAGTAGAAGGTAAGATTTAATTAAAATCAAAGCTGAAATTAATGAAATCGAAACAAAAGAAACAATTGAAAAAATTGAGGAAACTAAAAGTTGGTTCTTTGAAAAAATAAATAAAATCGACAGACCCTTAGCCATGCTAATGAAAGAAGAAGAGAGAAAACTCAAATTACTAGCATACGGAATGAAAAAGTCAATATCACATGTTAATGTCTATAAACAAGTCAGCATGGCACCTGGTATTTTGCCAGAGAAATGTTAGGGTCTGTAAACAAGTCTGGATGGCGCCTGGCCAAATGCCATAGGGAGTGGTTTTTGAAGTAACAAAAGCAAGCCATTAAGTGTGGAGATTCCTTATTGGTTGACTGCTGTATCTATTTTATGCTAATTAGATAAGCTTTATAAAATGTAGAAATATCGCTCGGATTCTACAATAAACGGCTTCCACTCCTGCTGTATCAATCTACACAAGTTATTTGTCACCCCCTGGCAATCACAGCAGATATTTCTGAAATACAGAAGATAATAAGAAATTAATTTGATTCGTTATACTCCAATATAATAGAAGATAGTGAAGGCATCGAAAAATTTCTTAAGTCATATGATCTGTCCAGATTGAGTCAGGAGGATATAGACAACCTAAACAGACCAATATCAATTGAGGAAATAGAAGAAACCATCCAAAGATTACCAACTAAGAAAAGACCAGGACAGTATGGGTATACAGCAGAGTTTTACAAACCCTTAAATATGAACTAATACCAATACTTATCAAGCTATTTCAGGAAATTGAAAAAGAGGGAGATCTTCCAAATTCATTCTACCAGGCCAATATCACCCTAATTTCTACACCAGACATAAACACTTCAAACAAAGAAAACTACAGACCAATATCCCTAAAGAACCTAAATGCAAAAATCCCTAATTAAATTCTGGTGAATCAAATACAAAAACATATTAAAATAATTGTGCACCATGATCAAGTAGGATTCATCCGTGGAATGCAAGGCTTGTTCAATATACGAAAATCAATAAATGTTATTCACCACATCAATAGACTTAAAAATAAGAACCATATGATCATCTCGATAGATGCACAAAAAGCATTCGACAAAGTACAGCATCCCTTTATCTTCAAAACTCTAGAAAAACTAGGAATAACAGGAACATACCTCAATATTGTAAAAGCAATCTATGCTAAGCCTCAAGCTAGCATCATTCTGAATCTAGAAAAATTGAAGGCATTCCCTCTAAAATTTGGAACAAGAATGGGATGCCCTCTCTCACCACTTCTGTTCAATACAGTTCTCGAAACACTGGCCAGAGCAATTAGACAGACGGAAGAAATTAAAGGCATAAAAATAGGAAAAGAAGAACTTAAATTATTACTATTGCAGAAGACATGATTCTATACCTAGCAGACCCAAAAGGGTCTACAAAGAAACTAATAGAGCTAATAAATGAATTCAGCAAAGTGGCAGGATATAAAATCAACACACATGAATCAAAGGCATTCCTCTATATCAGCGACAAATCCTCTGAAATGGAAATGAGAACAACCACTCCATTCACAATATCCTAAAAAAAATAAGATGGGAATCAACCTAACAAAAGAGGTGAAAGTCTTATACAATGAAAACTACAGA